>NW_018742951.1:1682098-1871843 GCF_001683475.1 Chenopodium quinoa
TATTGCTGGACAGGCTGTCCCCCTTAGAGGTAACGTTTATAAATTGTTTCTACATTTTATTACATATTATATTCATGGTATTAAATTTTAAAACTATGTGCAGGTGAACTGGATGCCTTTCGGCCCGAACCCTAGTGTTAGGGTACCCAGGATCCTGTACACGGGAATCATTCAGTATCGTGAGATTGTCAAGGCGTACATGCCCCAGCGTTGTCTTCGCCAGCTTGGATTTGTCCAAGTTGTCCCTCCTCCCCCGGCATGCCCGATGAAGGCGGTCCGACCTGCATCGTCGAGGGACTACGTCGTGCAATGGCCGGATATCATGACTGGGACGTGGGACCAGTTTCCGATGGTGGCCCGCTTATGGACTGCGGAGTTGCAGAGGCCGCCCTCTGGGGTTCCTCCCATGTGCGACCACTACTACATGGAATGGTTCAACCGGTATTCGTACCCGAGGTTGATCGAAGATCTTGACCACAGCGATGATGATTATGTGCCACCTCCTACTGCCATGGAAGCGGTATGTCTCATAAAATATTTATCGTTGTTTTTAATTAAGTTTTATATGTTGTTATTGTATTTCATCTTTTATTTTTTGTTGTATGCAGTGGATGGGAAAGATAATGCAGGACGTACAAAAACTCTCTCTTGAGAAGGACAGCATGAGTGCAACAGTGAGAGCTGCTGTTGATAGTCTGGAACAGACCCTTGCGCATTGGGAGTCGGCGTCGAGGAGGGATTACTGATGGTTTTGTCATTTTATTTATAGAGCACTTTAAATATTATCGTTTTAATTTATTAAATTGGACATTATGTTTTAAGTTTGTAACATTTTAGATTGTTCTTTTAGCTTTCAACTTTGACATATTATCATTGTTGTTTTTAAATTTTGACATAACCGTTCGTGGATCCGCGCAACTTACCCATGCAACATATAGAATGCAGTAAGCAATACAATATAAAAAATTAATGTTCTCATTAAAAGAGCAACGTACAAATAAGGTTACATAGGAAGAATGTAAACATGAAAAACTAAAATGCAGCTAGGGTGTTCCATTCGTGGATTCGGTCATGATATAGCGCATCCCAACCCTCTACGCTCGCTGTGCGAATGGTGTACCACCGAGGTATAATCGGTGGCACTGGAAAATCGGATGACATGTCTAGTCGGATGAAATGTCTGTATGACGACCCAAGAAACGCAATAGCTATCTCTCTCACCGGTGTGGTGACAGTCTCACGCGAACGCCAAGGGAGAACCGTGGTACAAGGATAATAAGCTTGACTATGCAATCCCAGCCTGAAATGCATGACTGCGCACTTGTAAATGTTTGCAACGGCAAACAGATCTAGGGGCGCGTCAAAATAATGATTTTGACCGCAAGGTCCACCTCCCCACCGGATACGCCGCAGAGCGCCATCCAAGTCATCCTGGTACACCTGACGATAAACATTTCGGTTAGAGGCAATTTCGCTGTACATCAACTGACGCACCAAACCGTAGTTGTCTTCGCCCATTTTAAAAACATCAGCCACGACCCGGAATCCGCAGTTACCATCTCCGACTACATCATTCCACCCTTCCAAGTACGGCATGATGATCGCAGGTATTCAGTCCTTGTACGGAAACTGATCAACATCGTTTCTTCCTATTCACCATATAATTAATCACAGTTAAGAAGGCAGGAGTAACCTTATAAACAATGTGCAATGTCAAAAACCAAAACGTACCAGTTCTCAGGGGCATATTCACAGACGATGAAGATTGACTACGACTAGATGACGATGTCCGACCACGAGACGACCACGACCAAGACCACGGATATACTCAAACGCACTCCTGTTCCGCCGTTGCCAACCTCGAAGACGGTCAACTCCTTCGGGTTCCTCAAAATCTAAGGTAGACGTGTGGAACATGTCATGAAGTACATGAGTAGCGTCACGAATAATAGAAGGATGGCTGGAGGACACTCGGTCGTACATCGAACGAAACTGCTCCAACTCCTCCTGTTCACGGTCAGCCGTTTGAGTATCTGCATGCTCACCAATAACGAGCGTCCGCCAGTACGAATGAACCTGATCAACATGTAACGACGCCCTTTCTTCTGTAATAACGCGGTGAATGGTGCATGCGCAAGGTAATCCATGAGTTACTGAAATAGCACACCCGCACCGAGCATACACTTCGTCAGCCAAGTCCCTCATCCTGTTCAGCTCAGTGAGAATCAACCCCAAACAGTAGTGCGACACACGACCATGGAGAATCTTAAATATGAAATGGCTATACATCGTACCATGTCGTCGTCTGGAGTCCTCTAGAGAGTTCCTGATGCCGTTCTTCTGAGTTTCAATTGACTTGTTAAGTCTATCGAACAGTGTATCCAAAGCAGCGGTCGATGAATCAATCCAGTCCTTGGTAGCTCTATGAGCGCTCTCAACTCTACATGTTGTAGTGTTCCCGAAATGAAGTACCTGGTTTGTCCAATATTTGACAAACTTTTCCCTGTGAGGGACCCATTGTTGCATCACATAGTCCACCAGTGTCGGACACCACTGGTACGAATCCCTGAAGTTAGCCAATTCTCGCTCGTACGCTTCCTCTGTGGTAGCCTGTAGGATCTTCCGCCACTTACCATTCACCAATCTCTCTGCCATTTCCAAATTCTTGTTGAAAAGGTTGTAGGCTTTCACTTTCACGCAGTTGTTGATGTGCCATGTGCACAATAAGTGCTTCGATTCTGGAAACAGCTCTGCTATGGGGGCAAAGAGACCTCCCTCATAGTCGCTGACGATGGCTGCTGGGTGAACATTAGGCCCGATGTAGTTTCTCAGCTTCTCCAAGACCCAATAATAACTTGGAGCCGTCTCATCCTTGATGATTGCATGACCAATCAGAAAGTTCTGGTTCGTTGGAGTCATCCCCATGATCTCAACCAGTGGGAACTTGTACTTGTTTGTCTTGTACGTTGAGTCGATCAAAATCACAAATGGCCAAGACTTGATCATATCAGCACAATCAGGATGCACAAGGAAAAGATGAGTCACCTCCGCTGTATCTTCATCAGAATCAAACCAGAACAGGTAACCACGTGATTGTGCCTGGTGTAGCAGCCGCTGTATAGGGTTCCTTCCCTCTGACCGTTCAAACCTGAGTTGTTGTCTGACGTTATAGATGTGTCTTCGGTTTGGATGGTCTTCTGGAAATTTCTCTAACACAGATGCTAATATTTTAGCGGGCTTGACTTGAGCATCACTCATTTCTTTCACAACTAGTTTCGCAGCAGGACTTAAGCCGCTCAGCTGTCGATGACCCTCTTCATATACTATCATCTCATGGTTGTGATACCCCCATTTAGAGTAACCAATCACTTCCCAACTGTCACGACTCCGTAGTTGTCGGACCTTTACTCTGAACTCACACCCACAACCTTTCCGCTTTGTATCAAACCGAGTGGCTGTACGAAAATCTCTTTCTTCTCTTTTGCGATAACGGTCACATCTCAAAATGCGATCCATTCTACCATCCCGTTGAGATTTATGAGTTACTACTACCAAGCAAAATCCAGCTGCAATTGCAACCTGTTTTGCCCAATCAATCGCTTGTTGAGCTTCTTCGAATGGACCATCATGTCCAAATATCCCACTGTAATCATTTCCGTCTCCACCATAATCCTGCATCAATTATATATTATAATAAATACATTTAACGGATAATACATTTAATTTCTATATTTACACAGAATTAACAAAAAAAAAACATAATTATGTATAATATTATTCATACACATACACATACACATACAAATTTTAAACACAATCATTTATAAAAGTCACATAAACAATTTCCAATTTTTTTTAATACAATTTCGAATTGTCAAACTTAATTTTTTAAAAAAAACCTTTCTCAACAGTCAAACTTAATTTTTTAAAAAACCCAATTCGAATTTTCAAACTAAATTTAAAAAAAATACCATTTCGAATTTTCAAACTTAATTTTAAAAAAAACCTATTTCGAATTTTCAAAATTAATTTTAAAAAAAACCATTTCGAATTTTAAAAAAAAAAACATTTTCGATTTAAAAAAAAAAATTAAAAAAATATAAAACAACAACAAAATCAAAAAAGAAAAAAAAAATATATATATATAAAGGTGGCGTCTGCCAGGGCTGCCACAGCCACTAGACTGGCGCCTGGCAGGGCCGCCTAAGCCAGTAGAGTGGCGCCTGGCCAGGACGCCAGTCTGGTGGTCTGGGCGTCTGGGCTGGACGCCACTGTGGTGGTTCTGGCGTCTGGCTTGGACGTCCATGCTACGGTTAGGGCGTCCATCCTAGGCGCCGGAGCCACTCCTACGGTAAACCGTGAATTTTAACGGTGACTTACCTCGTTTTCCGTCGACGATGACGTACCTCCGGCGTCCCCCGCATCTCCGGCCTGCCCTCCGGTCTCCCCCGGCGAGCCAGTACGGCTCTACATTTTTTAAATCGAGATTTGTTCAATTTTAGAAAATGGGCATAATGGTCACACCAAGTCATATTTGTGGGCTTTATATGGTAATTTGCGGGCGATGTTTAGCGATTCACAACATTTAATGACTATTGTATGTCAATTGGAATTGATGTTGAACATCTAGTAGCTCATGTCCATACACAAAATGGTCTAGCTGAATCACTAATTAAGAGATTACAATTGATTGCAAGACCATTATTAATGAGATCAAAATTGTCATCATCTGCTTGGGGACATGCTATAATACATGCAGTAGCACTAATCAGATTGAGACCTACGGCTTATCATAAATTCTCACCACTACAACTTGTTTGTGGTAGAGAACCAAGTATCTCACATCTAAAAATCTTTGGTTGTGTTGTATATGTTCCTATTGCTTCACCCCAACGAACAAAAATGGGTCCACAAAGAAGGCTGGGAATTTATGTTGGGTTTGAATCCGCATCTATAATTAAATATCTTGAACCATTGACTGGTGACTTATTTACGGCTAGATTTGCCGACTGTCACTTTAATGAAGCAGTATTCCCAGCCTTATGGGGAGAGAAAGTGGACCCACGCAAGAAAGAAATAGAACTTATTTGGAATGCAACACAATTGTTGATGTTAGACCCACGAACAAATATGTGTGAACAAGAAGTCAAGAAAATTGTTCATTTACAAAGTGTTGCAAATCAATTGCCCGATGCATTTGTAGACACAAAGAAGGTGACAAAATCACATATACCAGCAGAAAATGCCCCTGCACGTATTGAAATCCCAATTGAAAATAAGGCCATTGAGAATGAATCTCAGGCATGCAGAAAGCGTGGGAGACCACTTGGTTCAAAAGATTCTAAACCAAGCAAATTGAAAAGATTGGATGGAATAGAAAATGAGACTAATAATGTTCCCCCGTCAGAAGGTCGAAAGACCAAATATGGATGAAATTAAAGAAAATGATGATAATCCAAAAGGGGACGAACAAGAAGACAACCCTACGAGGAATGAACAAGATGTTCAAAACGTCGATAACAATGAAATTTCAATGAATTACGTCTCTACCAAGACTCATTGGAATAGGAAAGATGTTATCGTGGATGAAATATTTGCAAATTCCATCGCAATCGACATTGTGTCTGATGAAAATGATGTTGAACCAAGAACAGTGGAAGAATGCCGACATAGGAGTGATTGGCCAAAGTGGAAGGAGGCAATGCTGGCTGAGTTGAAGTCACTTGAAAAACGAGAAGTTTTCGGAAAGATAACTCTTACACCAGCAGGTGTAAAACCTGTTGGATACAAATGGGTATTTGTGAGAAAACGTAATGAGAGAAATGAGATAGTTAGATACAAGGCAAGACTTGTAGCCCAAGGATTTTCTCAAATTCCAGGGATTGATTATGAAGAAACATATTCTCCGGTAGTTGATGCAACTACATTAAGATTTCTGGTAAGTTTGACAGTCATAAAAGGACTGCAAATGCGATTAATAGATGTAGTGACTGCGTATTTGTATGGGTCACTCGATACAGACATTTACATGAAAGTCCCCGAAGGACTGAAACTGCCACAAAACCACAAGCCTAGACAATTACTTTCCATAAAACTAAAAAGGTTACTTTATGGATTGAAACAATCTGGAAGGATGTGGTATAATCGTCTCAGTGAATACCTTGTGAGAGAAGGGTTCAAGAACAACCAAATTAGTCCCTGTGTTTTCATAAAACGATCACAATCAGGATTCGCTATTATTGCAGTTTATGTTGATGATTTGAATATCATCGGAACCCCAAATGAACTTGAGAAAACTGCAAAATACTTGATGAAAGACCTTGGAAAAACTAAATTTTTCCTTGGATTGCAAATTGAGCACTTGAGTCTTGGTATTTTTGTCCATCAATCAAACTATACAGAAAGAGTTTTGAAAAGATTCTTCATGGACAAAGCAACTCCAATCAACTTCCCAATGGTTGTTCGTTCTTTGAATATGAAAAACGATCCATTCATACCCCGAGAAGAAAATGAAGAAATTCTGGGTCCAGAAGTACCATACTTAAGTGCAACTGGGGCCTTAATGTACTTAGCTAACAACACTAGACCCGACATAGCTTTCTCTGTAAATTTGTTAGCCAGGTACAGCAATGCACCGACATACAGACATTGGAAGGGAGTCCGACACTTACTCCGATACCTACGAGGGACACAAGACCTTGATTTATATTATGAATCGAAACAAGATGCTGCTCTCGTTGGGTATGCAGACGCTGGATACTTATCGGACCCTCAAAATGCCAAGTCACAAAATGGATATCTGTTCACTTATGGCGGCACTGCAATATCATGGAAATCAACAAAACAGACATTGACCGCGACATCCTCAAATCATGCAGAGTTGATAGCCCTTTATGAAGCAGGAGGAGAATGTGTATGGCTAAGGTCGATGATTAGTAATATCCAAGAAGAGTGTGGAATGAAAGCAATAACTGAAAATCCAACCACCATATTTGAGGACAATACAACATGCATCTCTCAAGTAACTGAAGGATATATTAAGGGAGATAGAACAAAACATATATCTCCAAAACTATTCTTCACACATGATCTGCAAAAGGATGAGGAAATAGATATCCAGCAAATTCAGTCTTGTGACAACCTTGCCGATCTGTTCACCAAATCACTTCCTTCCAAGAAATTTGAGCAATTGGTTCACAAAATTGGGATGCGACATCTTCATGAACTATGCTGAAATCAAGGGGAGTATTATATGCACTGCACTCTTTTTCCCTTCGATCAGATTTTTATCCCACTGGGTTTTTCCTGACAAGGTTTTTAACGAGGCAGTATACCAAAGCATATAATACAATAATATTGTTGTACTCTTTTGGCTATGGGTCTTATCCCATAAAGTTTTACCTAGCAAGATTTTTAGTGGCATTCAAGGGGGAGTGTTAGAAGATAAGTCTAATAAGTGAATGCCAATTATTGATTTGATTACACAATGCTCATATAGGTCCAAACACTTGTGCTTTCATATGGCTTTATGTGAGTAATTATTGTATTATTAGTGTAACTCATGGCTATAAATACAATGTCATAGAAGTAAGAATACAATCATAACACTACAACAATTTCACCCATCTTCTTTCACTCCTTTACTCCTTTTATTAATCAAAACTTTTCTATCGGTAAATTCTTTTAACACGTATACTTTTGTTATATCAGCATTATAATTTTTACAGAATTAAGTAATTAAAAAAGTATATTCAAAACGTTGCTATCATACAATAATTTATACACCTTTGGGTGATTTTTAGAGCCTCTCTCTAGACTTTTTCTAGAGGCTTTCTTTCTTCCCTGTCATGGATTTCCCCTCCTCTTCTCAACCATTTCAACCTTCCCTATAGACCCAAAAGAATCTATCTAATGGACCTATTTCAGTCTCGAAGGTTGAGATGGTCTGTTTCTTTTCTCATGTAATTCTGCAACCATGTGGTGGATACAGATAATATTATGTTAATTTTCAAGGGGCTCTAAGGCTCTTATTGTTTTTCTCCTCATGGAACCCTGGTCAAGCCTTATGTGATGTTTTGTTTAACAAACTTGCCTTGTGGGTAAAGGTTGATGCCTTGATGGACTCCCTCTTAAAGTAATTGAGACTTTGACGGCTAGTAGAGCATTAGCTAAGATTGGTTTAGACACTTAAAAATGTCTCCAAAATAAAGCCCAAGAATAACTTCAATGACTAGTTTGGTTATAGTCCATTGTCATTTCCTAAGCCGAGCAAATTTAAATTTTGTGCTTCATATATTTTTGTGCTTATCTTACATGATTGGATATCCCTTGAAGGCTTGAAATAAGATTCCAATGATATATCATGATTGGATGGATATCGTGTGTAGTTGCAATACTTGTAAAACTTTCTAAAATAGAAGTTGTTGCAATGTTTGTGAAACGGAGGAAGTATTATTTAAGGAGCTGATTTTTTTAAAATAAGTATTTTTATAATTAAAATTTTCAAGGTAAGAAAAGATAATAGGTAAGTTTAGGGTTTTTAAATTGAGATAGTACTCAGCGTTTTTGGCACAGAAAGGATAGGGCGGGGGGGGGGGGGGGGGCGGGGAGGAGGTGGGGTGGTGGTTTTTTTTTTGTTTTCATTTTTTAAATTTGTTTTAAAAAAAATTATTTTATTTTTTTTATCAATCAAGGCTTGACACGTGTTTAAGTACCTGTTATTATAGTTCATTGACTTTTGTTGACTGGTCATGACTTGTTAGGAAAAAACACCCCCAAAGTTGGGATTATAAAAAAATAATTGATAGTTGGATTAATAAAAGTAAATGACTCAAAGTTGGAATTAATATTACCAAATTTTCGGGTATGTTCTATTCACCTGATTTTCACTTATCTAAACTTATCTTATCTAATCTGAACTTGTGAAATTACCTGAATTTATCTGAACTTAACTAAACTTATCTGAAATTATTACACCTGAAATAAGTGAAAATAAGGTGAACATAACAGACCCCTCCTATTTTCAAATATAAGTTTTTTAAATTCAAACTTTTGTTGCAGAACTTACATAGAGCCTTTATTCTTATTATGGAAAAAAAATTATTACAACATTTATAATTAGTTTGATTCTCCTGCTAGACTAAATCCACAATTAGGAAAAACTGAAAAAAAATGAGAGATGAGAATAACGGAATATATATTATTCGGAATAACAATTTCTAATAATTTATGCATTGGTCAATCAATTTAGTGGCGAACCTATCAATATTTCAAGTGGGTTCAAATGAATTAAAATACGTAGTATACTAAATTCTAATTAAACTTAAATATGTTAATTATACTATTTTTGTACACATATTGTACATATATTGCACATATATCATATATATAATACGTGTACATATATTATTGCATATATATAACATCCGCACATTAAATTGACTCATTTAATTAAGTTTGGGTACCTTATATTTGTCGATCGAACTCGTAGATTGTTTCTCCAATAAAAGTAATTTAATTGTCTTATCTTCTTATTATAATTGAATAATGTAACAAGCTTTTACAACAGTTAGTTAATAAGTGGGGTCGATTGACGTCATTATCTTAAACATGGCTCCGCCTATGGTTGCGTGGCTACTTAAATTTGAATAGTGGGAGCTATTGGCGTGATGATATTTATATTATTTATGTGAATGAACCTAGCTATGTTATGTGGTGGTAGAAGTGAGCGACCTTCGAAAAGGGTGAGCAGCCAATGACAATCTTTAATAGACTTATTAAAAATGAAAATGAACTTGCTTTTTTGGATGAAGAAGATGGTTTGTAAAATTTAGAGTTGATAGGAAGAGGTGGATGCGGTAAAGTATACAAAGCAGAGTTGCTAGGGAGCAATGGCAAGATGATTGCAATAAAGAAGATAAAGGGACTGCCTACTGAGGCTGCGAAGCTCTGTGAAGAAGATACGGAAAGTTTAGAGAGCAATATGCATGCACTCAAGTTGGAGATACAGGCTGTCGGAAGAATAAGGCACTGCAATTTGCTACCTCTTCTTGCTCATGTTCCACGCCAAAACTGTAATTTACTTGTGTACGAGTACATGAAAAATGGTAGTTTGCAAGACTTAATGGTAAAAGTAGCCAATGGAAGCACAGAGTTAGATTGGTTAATTCGACATAAGATAGCCATTGGAATGACTTATAGACTTGAATATCTCCATATATATGAACAGTAATCGCTGTATCATTCATAGAGATCCTTTTTGATGATGACATGGAGCCTCGCATTGTAGAATTTTGGCTAGCAAAAGAAATGTTAATCGATAAAAATCACGTCATTCTCAGTTGCTACATGCATGAACATTACAGTATATGGCTCCAGAGTATTTTGAGGGTTGTCAGTTCACAAACAAATGTGATGTATATAGCCTTGGACTAATTCTTGAAAGCTTGGTACGAGATAGGAAAGCCTTTGGAAGATAATTTCTTTCAAGAAACAAGAGAGGTGGACATGAAGATATGGATGAAGAATATTATGCCTTCGGAGAATCCTAAAAGAGTAATCGATCCTTCACTATGGATAATGGGTATGAAGAGCAAATGCTTCAAGTTGTAAATATTTCATGCTATTGCACCCATATTGACCCTGAACAGAGGCCTAATAGTTATGATATTTGTTGCATGTTGGATCGAATTAGTTACCCAAGTACAAGTGTGGCTTTATTATAAAATTATGTCACATCAAATTAAAGCATATCTAGTGCGTCTATTTGTTTAACTTATGCTTCAAAGTATTATAATAGTTTCTTAATAATGGCCACAACAAACACCAAAAGCTCTCAACGTGAATGGCAGACCTAGCAATTATTTCAAGTGGGTTCAAATAAAATTAATATAACTAAGTTCTAATTAAACTTAAATATGTTTACTTAAATGAGTCAATTAATGTGCAGATGCTATATGTGCAATATTAATATATGTACACGTACTATATATATGATTAAGTTTGGCTACCTTATATTTGTTGATCGAACTCGTAGATCGTTTCTTCAAGAAAAGTAATTTAATTGTCTTATCTTCTTATTATAATTGAATAGTGTAGCGAACTTTTACTAGAGTTACTTAATAAGCAGCGTCAATTGACCTCATTATCTTAAACATGGCTCCACCTATGAGCGTGGCTACTTGGATTACTTGCTGGAGGAATAGTGGGAGCTACAGGCGTGACGATATATGTATTTATTGTGAGAATGAGTCTAGCTATGTTATGTGGTGGTAGAAGTGAGCGGCCTTTGAAAAGGGTGAGCAGCCAATGACAATCTTTAATAGACTTATTAAAAATGAAAATGAACTTGCTTTTTTGGATGAAGAAGATGGTTTGTAAAATTTAGAGTTGATAGGAAGAGGTGGATGCGGTAAAGTATACAAAGCAGAGTTGCTAGGGAGCAATGGCAAGATGATTGCAATAAAGAAGATAAAGGGACTGCCTAAGTGCCTATTGAGGCTGCGAAGCTCTATGAAGAAGATACGAAAAGTTTAGAGAGCAATATGCGTGCACTCAAGTTGGAGATACAGGTTGTAGGAAGAATAAGGCACCGCAATTTGCTACTTCTCCTTGCTGATGTTGCTTGACAAAATTGTAATTTACTTGTGTACGAGTACATGAAAAATGGTAGTTTGCAAGACTTAATGGTAAAAGTAGCCAATGGAAGCACAAAATTAGATTGGTTAATCCGAAATAAGATAGCCGTTGGAATGACTTATAGACTTGAATATCTCCATATGAACAGTAATCGCCGTATCATTCACAAAGATCTCAAGCCACGCAACATCCTTCTTGATGATGACATGGAGCCTCGTATTGCAGATTTTGGGCTAGCAAAAGAAATGTTAATCGATAACACTCACGTCATTCTCAATTGCTACTTGAACATTAAAGTACACTGCTATTTCGAGGGTTGTCAGTTCACGGACAAGTGTGTTGTATACAGGGGCTGATTCTTGGAAGTTTGGTGATAGGAAAGCTATTGGAAGATAATTTCTTTCAAGAAACAAGAAGGGTGGATATGAAGATATGGATGAAAAATATTATGTCTTCGGAGGATCCTAAAAGAGCAATTGATTCTTCGCTAATGGGTAATGGGTATGAAAAGCAAATGCTTCAAGTGCTAAATATTGCATGCTATAGCACCCATATTGACCCTGAATAGAGGCCTAATAGTCATGATATTTGTTGCATGTTGGATCAAATCAGTTACCTAGGTACAAGTGTGGTTTTAGTATAAAATTCTGCCACACCAAATTAAAATATATCTAGTGTGTCTATTTGTTTAGTTTATTGCTTCAAAGTAATATAATAGTTTCTTAATAATGGCCACCACAAACACCAGAAGCTCACAGCGTGAGTGGCAAACCTAGCATTATTTTAATTTCAAGTGGGTTCAAATAAATTAATATATACTAAATTCTAATTTAACTTTTTTTTTTCTGAAGAAAATTCTAATTTAACTTAAATGTGTTTATTATATTATTTTTGTACACATATTGTACCTATATTGCACATATATCATATATATAGTACGTGTACATATATTAATATAGCACATATTGCATCCGCATATTAATTGACTTATTTAATTAAGTTTGGGTACCTTATATTTGTCGATCGAACTCGTAGATTGTTTCTCCAAAAAAACTAATTTAGCTGTTTTATTTTCTTATTATAATTGAATTATGTAGCAAACTTTTACAAGAGTGAGTTAATAAGTAGGGTCAATTGACCCCCTTATCTTAAAATGGCTCCGTCTATGTTGGTCATTATTGTGTGTCTAAATTGTGTGTATATATAAAGATGAATGTTTCATTTGTTAATATAAAAGGAGTCAATTATTAATCGTTAACTTGCATTAAAGATATATATGTGTTATAAAAATTCATATGTTGATTTATAAAATTGTGTATCGTAAGGGCACAATAAGTTCATAATACTTGTATAAATTAAGATAGGTTCATATAAAATAAAATAATTTCACAACAAATAACTTTTTAAAAAATTAGATGAGTAAGGACCATACTCGATCAGTTTCATAATGATCGCAGATATTAATATCTTCAATTATTCTAATGTAGTAATCCCTCCGTTTCGAAATGATAGTTCATTTTGACTTTGCATGATTTTTAAGATGCTCCTTTCACCATTAATATCTTTAATTATATATTAACAAAAATTATAAAAATTTGATACGAAATATTAAAACTACTTACCGATACGTATCTAACAATTATCACATAACTATATTTTATTTTTATATATTAATATGAGTTTTTGGCCAAAATTTTAAAATTTAACTATAAAAAAAGTCAAAATGAGATTATTAAATTGTAACGAAGAGATATTGTAATTTTTATGACCATGAAGATTTGACAAAAAAAAAATACATAAAAAAATGAATGGAGATGTTAACACGTGTTATTCTCCCTTTAAACAGTACTATCTAATACGGAGTAGCAAATAGCAAATGAAGAAGTTTCGGCAAAAAAGTTTGGCGGGGTTTAAAAATTTTGAAAAACTTTGACATTTCCCACCAAACTTCCTTCCTTCGTAATCTTCTCCCCTTATCCTTTTAATTCATCCCCTTTCTACCATTTCTTCCTCTTTCATTCATATTTTCACTTTCATTTTTTCGAATTCTGCCAATCAATCTCAAAATCTAAAACCCAATTCTTCAAATTCTTCCTCAGAATAACTTAACTCTGTCAATTTCACAGTAATGGCCGATTCGTCGCATCTCGAAAGAATGGGCCGAGAGCTCAAATGCCCTATTTGGTATATTTTCCCTTCTACCCATTTTCTCTTTTAATTTTAATTTACATTCTAATTTCTCTAAAGAAAATTCTGGATTTTTTCGAATATATTTTCATCTGTTTTAACAAGAGTAAACTTGAATTGGGTTATTTTGCAGCTTGAGTTTATTTAATTCTGCTGTTTCTCTTACCTGCAATCATGTTTTCTGCAAGTAAGTGACTATCATTTTATTTTCCTTTTTCTTTATTTTATGGTTTATTATAATTTTTGAATAATATATTGATTGATTTTTCTATTAATTTCAGTTCATGTATTTATAAATCGATGAAGTCAGGCTCCAATTGCCCGGTTTGCAAAGTGCCTTATCGGCGCCGAGGTCCATTTACACCTCTCAATTCCTCTCTAAATTCATTGGGTTTTTGGTGTTAGTTCATTTTATTTATTATGAGTATAATAACATTAACATTAGGTTGTCCAAATTGTCCATTGTTTGCCTGCTATTTCTTCCATCTCTGAAAGTTCGTTGTGTTAGACGGTGATTATCTCACAAAAAAGTAAATATAATAACTCTTGGAGATTGAGGAATTGATATTGATGACACATTTAAGGAATTTCTCATTGTGTTCATAAAATGCTAGTATTACACAAATATATTGCAGTAGTATTTACCTGGTTAATACTATACAGTAGTTTATGTCATAACACCTTGAAATTTGTACAGAAATCAAAGCTAGAAATTTGTACTAATGAAATGAAAGGGAAATTAAGAATGTCGAAAAAAGATTTTGTTGGCTGAGGGATTAGGGAATTAGTTGCTGATATCTAAATCTTATTGCATGTGTTTCTGTTGTCCTTCGTATAAAAATGCTAAAGGTGCACTAAGGTGATAGAGGTTCTGATATCGTAAAGAGTTAGTTCTTTAAAATAGAGTACTTCAGAAAGGTTGGATCCTTATTGACAGTTGATGTTTCTTCAGTAAATCAATGACTTTCTCTAAACGAGCTCTTCCTTCTTGTGCTGCAGAAATTCGTCCTGCTCCTCACATGGACAATCTGGTAAACATATACAAGAATATGGAAGTTGCATCAGGGGTTACTCTCTTTCTCTCTCAAAGTGGACCCTTGACCAAATTAGCAGGTAATGAAGCATCTTTGTCCAGATATATAAAGGATTTTAGTAAGAAGTTGTGAAAACATTGCCTACTTGGGCCTTAGTTTTTAAACCTCGGTTATTGTTGTGACTGAATTTGTTTGAAGACTTTAGCTTATCATTTTTAATTCATTTTTTGTTCCTTGCATGGCTTAATTGAATCACTGATCCCTTAATTGACCTGCTCATACTCCTTACATGAGTGGCATTATTATCCAATGGCTGTTGTGTCATATGGAGTTATATTTTTTCTCATAGAAGTGATAATATGATGTAGAATCTAAGGCATGAATTGAATAAGTTGTCACTTGATTCTTGACACCCTGATTTAATTACTTGGCTTATTGAGTAACCTTGTGTTATGATCTTGTTTTTTTACCGCCTGTTTAATTGTTTTGCTAGTTAATAAGCCCATGATTTGGTTTAGCTACTTTATCATTAGTATAAATAAATGTCTAATTTCATTCAAGGGTCATATATTCACGTGTTTGGAGTAGGCATTCAAACCTTTAATATTTTATTCAAGATCGAATTAGGATTATTGCTTGATTGCTTAGATTAGGAGTAATATGAGGAACTTCATGATTGCTTAGATTAGGATCAAATTATCAAGTGTGAGAGTTTGATTAGTTTTCTATCCAGAGCGATATCATAATGGACCCTAGTTTGCAAAGGCCACTTCATGATTGTTCACAGTCTTGGCACCATATCTCAAAATCCCTTAGTTATTCTTAATTTCTTATACATTGATTCCTGAATCCTGATTCATGTAAACACATGCTCAGAGACTCATGGTTGTAAGTTCAGTGGGTACCTTAAAAGAGAAACTGTAAGGGTTCCTGTGTTTTCTTGTTCTAGCATAAGAATTTGACACTCAGGATATTCTGTGGTACAGAAAAAAAAAAAAACTGTCTTGTTGTTAAAGAATTGCCGCCAGTTTGATTTTGCAGCTCTTAAGCTGTTTAGTTTGGATCAAGATAAACAGAATGTGCAAAGATTTGAAATAAAAGAAAAAGTTGCAACAATATCAGTACCACAATTAAAGTCATAGTAGTAAATGAAGGATATGGCGTGCATAATTTTTGAATTGAATTCATATTTTCTTAAAACTATATGTGCAACCTTTTCTTAGCTTAATTGTGATCAAAATATGCACATTTAGGCGTTGCTCAGTTCACTTTTAAAAAAAAAAATTTAGTAAAATTAATTTCAGTTTAGTAAAAATAAGTTCAGTTCAGTAAAAATAATTTCAGTTTAGTAAAATTAGTTTCAATTCAGTAAAAATAATTTCAGTTCAGTAAAATTCAGTAACTTTAAAGAAGAAATATAATAGGGAAACAATAAAAATAATTTCAGTTCAGCATATTTAATTTCAATTTAGTAAAATAATTTCAGTTCAGTAAAAATAATTAAGTTCGGCAAAAATAATTTAAGTTCAGCAAATATAATTTCAGCTCAGTAAAATTAATTTCAGTTCAACAAAAATAAGGTAAAGTGAATGGGGCCTTAGTTTAAAAATGAATATGCACATTCAACTAAAAAGTGTGTGTAGTTATTTCTCATTTTAAGAAACTTCTCATGAGATCTCTTCGACTCTTCCCTATATACAACACACACACACATCTTTTGTTCATCTATTAAGTTATACTTTTCATGTTGCAGATGCAAAAGTTCAGGCTAATGGTGATTTGGATGCTATGAGGGATACTGGTGAAGAAACTCCCAAGACTGTGAGGTGTCAAAGAACAGGCAGAGTAAATTCTGTAGCATCAAAAGTGGATCCAAAACGTTCTGGGCGCAACAGAGGGAAATCTTCATTTGCAACGAATAAAAGGGTTCAAGTGCCCCATTCTCCCACTACTGAAAGTCCAGCAAAACAGGAAAAAGATGGACTTGTTCAAAACAAAGTAATCAACAATCATATAAATAAGTGCTCAACATTTCCGAGTGAACATCAGCTTTCAACTGAGAAAGAACGGTCACACATGTCACCTTTCTTCTGGTTACGAGAAGTAGAAAGTTCAAGTCCACAGACTGATGAGGATCAGACATTGACATGTACCCCAATGAAAGCCCCTTCTTTTAGTGATCTGAAGGATTCAGATGATGATGTGCCCGCAGAAAAATATGTTGAAGTAAGTTTGCAATTTCTATATTTCCACCAAGTTAAACGATATTATGATGAATTATGTGCTTAGTGTCTTGAAGCTCAGATGATGTGCTGACCTTTCTGCCTTTTAGTTAGGCTTTAGTGCAGCTCAAGCTAATTCATCTATCTAATTGATTTTTGTTCTTACTAATTTTTCTAGTACTTTATTATTCTTTTAATTAATAATTGGGTATGTAAGCTTATTATCTGATCCATTCTTGTAGGAAGAGCCACTCAGCAAGTGCAACAGAGATATTTATGACAGTGAGATGTTTGAATGGACACAAAGAGAATGCTCACCTGAACTTTGTTCAAGCCCCATTAAGAAGCAGGTAACTGACATTCTTATACATCACAAGCTATGATGTTGAGGTATCTTCCAGTCTCTGGTATAAATTTGAGTTAAATGCAGGTTGAAGAGACAGATAGTAATACAATGCATGGAAAGAAGGTGGAAGCAGCCTCAAGAGATGCAGCTTCTGGCAGTAAAATGATTATAGAGAACCTAGCTAATGTTAATCGCCAAGAAAAGAATAGTATAATGGACAAGGAGCTACCTAATAATGCCTATCCTAGAACAAAAGTTGAAGATAGCCAAAATGGGTGTAAACCTTCCTACAAGAGAGGTAAAAAAGTAAGCAAAGACTGGCAAAAGAACAAAATGGAGGTTCGAGAGGCCCTTAATGGTTCAAAACCACCCGGTGAGTTCATGCAATGTCAAGTTGGCACTGAAAATGTTTTAGAGAGTGCAAAAGCTTCTGGTACTTCTAAAACAAGACGAATTAAATCATTTGATACTATATTGAAGGAAATTAATGGCAATGCTCCTGCCAAGTTTCCTGATGCTTCTAGAAATAAAAGAGGAACTATGAAAGACAAGAAATTGGGAAACTTAAAGAGGAAATATGACAGCATTGAGCACATCCATGATGGTGACTCAGTAAAAAGAAAGAAGCAGAAGAAAATTCTTGCCCAGTCTGATATCATTAGAGGAAAATCCATTGTGTCCAATAATAAACCTACAAAAATTAGTCAATTGACATGTGAGCCTGAACAAGAGGTTTCTGTAAACGGTAATTTGATAAGAAATGCTGATGATGGAGGTGAAAATGTTCAATTAAAGGTCGCAGAACAAGCTGAAGGGTGTGCTCTAGGAAAATCTAACAATGATAATTCAGGAAATTCATTAAAGAAGGGAAAGGTCTATTGCCAAAAAGACATACCGGCTTTGCGCAAATGCGACAGAGTTTCCATCCAATGTGCTTTCTGTCATTCAGCCGAAGAGACAGAGGTACTGTATTACTCTATTGCAAGCAGTCAGTTCATAATTTCCTCTTGAGTACATTCAAATGGATGTACTAACTGATGGTTATTAATGCAGGCTTCTGGTGAAATGGCTCACTATTCTGAAGGTAGACCAGTTTTAGCCAATCACTCTGAAGGTTCTGTCATCCGTTCGCACAAAAACTGCACTGAGTGGTATGTTTCGTAACAAACCAAAAGAATTCCAATCTGTTGTATATTTATTTTCGCTACTTCTCACAGGAAGCATCCTTAAGATTAGTGGCTAACTAATTCCTGGACAATTTTGCCTAAAATCAGCCAAGCTATTTACATGCTGTAAATTTTGCTAATGTTATTGATTCTCATTGTCTAAGGTCTCTTAGTGACTAATGTTAATGGCGTTGCATTTTGGACAACTGGTATTGTGAAAGAGAAAACATTATATTTTACTCTTGTGTAGGGCCCCTAATGTTTATTTTTATGATAATATTGCGGTCAACCTTGAAGAAGAATTGACAAGAAGCCGTAGGATTAAGTGCTCTTTATGTGGAGTGAAAGGAGCCGCTCTGGGTTGTTATGAGAAGAGTTGTCGCAAAAGCTTTCATGTCCCCTGTGCCAAAAAGCTTCAAGAGTGTCGTTGGGATGCTGTAAGTGCTTACTAGTTTGTAGTGTATCAAGCTTACTGACACTTTTCTGTTGAAATGCTAACCACATTTATCATTCTGCATTCACCACATTTTTATCAGGATCACTTTGTTATATTATGTCCTCTTCATGCCTCCTCTAAGTTGCCTTGTGAATTGCCTATAACACAAGTCAGAAAATGTAATCAAAAGGGGTATGCTAATCTCTAACCAATTCCTCTAGGATTTCTGATCAGCTGTTTTCAGACAGCATCATAAAATGCAAAATTCTGAAATGTATTCTTTTATTATGCAGGAAACCTCCTTGCCAAAGACCTCATGCTGCAGTTAGACATGTTACTAGCATTAACAGGTGGGACTCTGATCGGCCAGCTGAGAAAGTTGTCCTCTGCTGTTCGGCTCTTGCTACTGTAGATAAGGTAGGGTAATAATATTTTTCATATAAGCACGCCTATGGCAACAATTGCTATTTATAGATTTTCTTAATGTGAGCGGGTTCTGCAGGAAGCTGTTTCTGAGTTAGCAAAATCTTCTGGAGCTGAGGTATTGGGTCACTGGAATCCAAATGTTACCCATGTTATTGCATCAACAAATGAAAATGGAGCTTGCAAAAGAACACTGAAAGTTATGATGGGGATCCTGGAAGGAAAATGGATACTAAGTATCAAATGTCAGTGCATTCCTTGATATCAAGTTTGTCATAAAATTTCAAAAATCTTGTTAATAGCTTGGCTTTGCTATACTTAAATTTTTTGTTTTTCGAGTTTGCAGGGGTTCAAGCTTGCTTGGAGGCCAAGAGACTAATTGAGGAGGCTCCTTATGAAATCACTTGTGACATTCATGGAGTCCGGGATGGCCCTCGTTTAGGGAGAATAAGGCTTCTAAACAAAGTAAGTTTCAATCAGAAGTCCAGTTTCAATACTTAACATTCAACTATTACTCTTTTGTTTAATCAACACTAATGATGTAATTGTTTAAACAAGAGATTCAGCTTCCTACGAAGCATATTGAGTGCTTAGTACAGAGGTTTAACACCAACCTGACAATCTGCTTCATTTTCCTAGTTGGTTGGCCTACTTGACATGTCGAACACTTGCTTCAAATTGATAATGGTTTATCCACAATGAATGTGGTTGCTTATAGTCTTTTGTATCATTTTTAATATCTTGAAGCTTGACACTTGAAATGTTTATTTACGGTGAAGCCATTTTAATCATCACAGATTGTGCTGACAATAAGTTTCCATTAACAAGTCAAATGATTCCTTAAAACATCGTCATTAATTGTCCGTTTTGTGTAAGTACACCTATTTTCTGGCAATTCTTTCATGTCTGTGGAGCTAGTTTTTCGACCATCAAACTGAACATCTAATGCAAACGTGAATACCATAGGTAGTCCAAAATTTTGATAATTATGTTACACTCTGAAAGCATTCTAAATTGTTATAAACTCTCAATGCTAGTTCCCTTACTTTCAGTTGTTTTTACCATTTAGCCATTATACTACTTGCAACATTTTACTGCAACTGTGCAATTATATGAAAACCTTACTATTTGCTTCCATCTAAATATTCATTTAAAATGTTATAAATTGCAGCAACCCAAGCTCTTTGCTGGGTTCAATTTCTATTTTACTGTAGATTTTGAACCTTCATACAAGGGGTATCTACAAGACCTTGTTACTGCAGCAGGAGGAACTGTGCTACACAGGAAGCCTATTGCAGAAACTTATCAAATTGGTGCATCCCCTTCTCCAGCATCATCAACTATCATAGTCTATAGCATTGAACTGCCTGCCAACTGTGATCTTCGCAAGAAGAATATAATTCTTGAAAGCAGGAGATCGGATGCAGAAGCTCTTGGCAATTCAAGTGTAGCAAAATTGGCGAGCAATTCATGGGTTTTGAATTGCATAGCTGGACACAAACTGCAAGATCTGTGAATGGCACAGTTGCTTAATATTCTCGAGCATTTTGAAGTTTAGATAGTCGATAAGTTAAATCATTGGCACTGTATTAAGTTAACTTTGAGAATATCTAATCATTTATCAGGAACACTAGTTTTATCTGTCAAATTATAATGTTGCAGCATCTGTAAATTTTCCTTTTGTATAAACATGTTTTAAAGTTATTGCTCAAAATCTGAGCTTTGATCTGATTTATTAATTCTGTATGTGATTATGCCTATATTTAATCATAAAGTATTTGACGTATTATATTTCTAACTAAAGTGTGTAATATCTGAAAATTTAGTTGTTAGCCAGGAGAATGGAGTTGCTTATACTAATGGATTCTAAAACAAGAACTTGTTTTCTTTCCTCAGTGATGATATTATAAAGTCATTTTCATACAAAGCTTAATGACATATATATACATATTCATATTATATGGTACAAAATATCGAACATATAAGTTCGTGGAAAACTTTTTCTCAAAAAAAAAAAAAAGATCAGGACAATTTTTCTTTCACAATCAACATAATTTGTAAAATCTAGACTATGCAAATTAAAGTCTGGATATTCCTTTCCTAAGTCTCAAACACTTCGCTTCCTTTCCTGCCTAAGCCTCGAAGTCTTCACATCAAGTCTTGTAAAAACATGCTCTAACGCAGTGATGTTTTCTTCAATCTCCCAAGCCTGCTCACCCAAACCACAAGCAGCGACATGTTGCTTGAGGCTATGGACTATATCAATACTATGCTTAACCTCATCTCCGAGTTCTTCCATTGCAGATTGCATTCCATCCCTCTCCTCTTTCACCTCTGTATGTTTCCTTTTCATTGCTTTATAGCCTTCCAAAGACTTGAGAAGTTGCTCTGAAAGCTCCTTATTCCTTTGCTGAGATACTGCATAATTGATGTTGTTTTCACTTGATCCCTTCGCGCTTCTTTTAATCTCATTCTGCTCTGCTACACATGCCTGTATCTTAGCTGATAATTTCTCATTTTGCGCCCTGAGATCATTAATATGCTCTTCCATTTCATTCAATTCTTGTACTTTTCTCGTCAACTCCCTTGATATGATCTCTTTTTCCCTCCCTAAGCTTGCACACATGACTCCTAGCCGTTTTTGTGCTGCATAACTCGTGTTTAGATCCCTTCGCAGCCTTTCCTTTTCATCTAAGATCAACGTTTCAACCTTCTTTTGTACATCCTTAGGAGGATTCACTCGTAAATCGGTGTAACAACGTCTAAGTTCTGCCTTACTTTTCTTGGAACTTGTTTGAGATTTTTGCAGCCTTGTTTTCACGTCGTCTAAGATGGTCATTATTCCAGCAAATCTTTGTTCTTTTCGGTCATCCAAATTCCCTTTAACAGATGCATCTTGATGATCTTGAATCAGCTTCAATAGCAGCTTTACATTTGCTGAAATTCCTATTTCACAACACAAATATGTTAATGTTTTTATTTTATTTTATTTTTCTTTTTCTTTTTCAATTCCAAAACCATTTATTTGATTACCTTTGCATAATAGATTTAAATCAAATTATTACAATTGTAAACATATCACAAGGTACAAATTTATCATTTTTTTTAATCATAAGATGACACGGAAACAAATGCATCATATTTGACACTAAGCTACATGTCAACATTAATCTCCGAAATTAACATGGACGCACTCTAATTAAACCCCGGCCTCATCGAAAAGAATAATAGAGAAAAATTAGCAATGAAAGTTTACCTTCTAAGCTTAAATCTTCGTTATTGCTAGTTGACATAGGGAAAAGATCAGGAGATGAACATACCCTAGCTCCACTCATAATTTTTTTGATGAGTTTTAAGAATGTTGATAATTATTAAATATAGACATAATAATGCATATATGTCTGGTAAAATAATGCATGAAAAAAGTTGTCATATGCAATATTATGTATGGGTTTTTCTGTAAAGGAGTTTGTGTTTGGGTTGGTTTTGTAAATATTCCGTGAAAATAGGATGGATTTATGACTATTTCTTGTCAAGTTGGTAATAAAATGAGTTAAATAAGAGTTGTTTGCAACTTTTTAGGTATTTTTGTATATAAATGATTATAAGTTATTTGGTTACCTAACATGTCTAATAATAGATTTTGGTGTCATTCATCGCTCGTCTTTCGGTGTCTCATGCCCATTGACTAGCTACTCGTGCTAGTCGTCGTCAACTTCTTCATTTTATGTTTTGATTTTTGTTTCTTGGTGTTCTTACTTTGTTTCATTTAATACTTTTTGTAAAAAAAAAAAAAAAAAAAATCTAATTCCTCGGAGAATATGAGTTAGTCTCTCAATTTATTTTATAACTAGTTAAAATGTTATTTATAATATATATGATAATTTTGACAATAACCACCTACTACTCTTCTCGTTTTAATAAATACTACCTATAATGTTTTTTTAGACACCAAATACTACCATCTCTTTGTCCAAACGCCCTTGTATGAGGTTATTCCCTCTTTTTTTCGTTCTCTCGATTTTCCTTCTCTGTTCTTTCACTTCCATTGTCTTTCTTCCCTCATTCCCTTTTTTGATACTCACCCACCTAATTTTTTTCCAAAATCATTGTTTAAATATGTACTTTCAATGTAAAAGAACACAGAAGGGGACCAAGCTTTGGTGACATGTGGCTCTCAAACTTAGCGCGAATTAGACAAAAAGCTAGGTAAATTATGATATTTTTTTAAGTGTTATGCTAATTTAAACATCAATTACAACTATAATACTCCCTCCGTCCCATAATACTTGACATAGTTTTCATTTTCGTCCGTCGCACAATACTTGACACGTTACTAAAAATGGAATGAAACCACTAATAAAAAAAGGAAAAATTGCTTTAAATAATACGACCTTTAGCCCGTCCGCTAAAAACAAGTCCACCTTTTGATTATCTCAAAATAATACCACCTTTGGGGGGTGTCCGCTTTAAACAAGTTATTTTACCTACAACCTGAATGACCGGTTAACAATTTTATTTTATTTTTTATAAATTTGTTTAACACTTTAATTATCTCTTAAACAAACATTTAATTATTAATTAACAATTAAAATAAACTTTTTTTTTAAAAAAACTAAATATTTAAATATAGTTTGATTTTTTTTACATTTAAATGATTTAAAAATAATTTTTTTTAATAAAAAAAACAAAAACTCAGCCCTTTCCCCCACCAGCATCCTCCGACCATTGTCGGCGCCCACTCCTTTGCCCCAACACACGCCGGCGCTGACTCTCACTCCCCTGCCCCAACTCATGCCGACGCCCAGCCCTCTCCCTCGCCGGCTTTCCCCGCCCTTGCTGCGCCGCTCCCCCATCATCTGTTCCACCACCTTCCTTCCCCAATTAAAACTCACCTCCCTTCTCCCCGAAAAACCTCGAAACCCCTTTCCCACCCCCGAAATCCCCCAACCGCCCAATACCCCACCGTCAAAAACCCTATTCGGCCTTTACCCCACCTTTGAAACCCTAGCTGCTAATGTATATAACCATGGCCAATCTCGAAGCCCCGCCATTTTGAACCCTAATTCCAGCTGCCTCAGTCGAAATTCTAAAGTCTGTGATTTGGGTCGTGGGTTTGGGTTCGATTTGGGCGGAGGAGAGGAAGGTTGCGGTGGAAGGAGGAGAAAGAGAGGGGGGTTAGGGTTGCGGGGAGCGGGGTCGACGCCGGAGGAAGGAGATCCAGGCGTGGCCGGCGTCGGAGGGCAGGGAGGGGGTGCTAGTAGACACCGGGGAAGGGGAAAGGGGTGGCAGCCGGTGGCTGGTGGCGGGTGGGGAAGATGGTGGGGGAATTTTTTTTATTTTTTTTAAATATAAAATAAAAAAAAATAATCTTTTAAAAATTAAAAACATTAAATAAATTTTTTTTAGAAAAAAATTATATTTTTTGACCAATAAAATGATGACACGTGTCCATATAACCTATTAATCAGGTTACCATTCCTTACCAACAGGTAATAACCTGTTTAAAGTGGACACCCCCCAAAGGTGGTATTATTCTGGGATAATCAAAAGGTGGACTTGTTTTTAGCGGACGAGCTAAAGGTCGTATTATTTAAAGCAATTTTTCCATAAAAAAATATTTTCCCACAATTTCTCTCTCCTCACCCACCCCGCTCCCACCCCACTTGTGGTTTTCTTACAATATAAAAATACAATAAAGAATCTTTTATACAATAAACAAATATTTTAAAAGGACTCACTTGTAGTTTTCTTAAACTACGTGTTCACCCCAACGTCCCAATTATTATGGGACGGAGGGAGTAGTGTTCATCACAACGTGAAATTGACAAACTTTTTGAGTTAATTTCCACTAATACTTCAACATAATCAAATTCCCAAACCCTAATATCATTTCAAAATAAGTTGTCTTTAGCTATAAACAACAATAAATACCTTTTTTTCCCTTGATTCCATATGAGTACTGAAGCAAGAAGAATTTTTTTTGAAACCCTGATTTTATTTTTCACTTCTAGGTTTTAGGTTTTTGCCCAAATTTGAGATAGATAAAAGAATACAATAGGGGAAATCGAGAAAAGAACAAAAAAGAAGGGGGAAAAGTAAGGGATGGGGCTCAAAGTGATGCCATGCAAGAGACTTAGACAAAGAGATGGTAAAATTTGACGTTTAAAAAAACTATTGATGTAAAAAAAAATGTAGTTGATAATTAATAAACGAGAAGAATGGTAGGTGGTTATGTCAAATTTTCCTAATTTATAATGCTTTTTGGCTCGGGAAAAAAAATGGTATTTCTTATAGAGTAGTTTAAATTTACTCTCTAATATTCTACTATGTCAAATCGTTTGTAATAGCCCTATTTTAAAGTAGATTTTAAATAGCTATTAATTATGATATTTTCTAGATTATGACTTATTTAAAAATTATTTATTTTCTATTTAATTATCTTTTTTTAATCTTTCCTTTCAAAACTGTTTGAGAAGGTAAGGTCTAATATAAAGTATATATTTATATCTTTTTGACTTTCTCAAGTAAATTATTTATGATGTTATTCAAGAATTAACTAGTGTGTGACCTAGATAGGCGGGCATTTCTCCGATACAACGCGTTTTGTGTACAGAACATTGATCAAGTTACCTTTGTAATATGACTGAGTAACCCCTATAACACTGATGAATTAACCCTGTAACACCGACCTGTTGGGTTTCACAGTGTCTGACACTACGCGGAATGAAACCCTCCCAAAATCCGCACACAAATTAAAGTAACTAAACACGCATATTAATTAATTAACAATCATATAATTAATTAACAAGGAGAAAGAAAGAAGAAAAGACGATCTTACCCTTGATGCGTGCTTCTCTCTTTCTAAGAGCTCGTATTTGAAAGCGTAAAGCTTCGCAAATGCGCAAGCCTCCGACGGCTCTCACCCTCGAGACCCAACCCGAACAGCCCCTACCCCGAAGCTTAGTCGGGGCTAGGTAAAAAGTACTTAGAGTATTAAACAAAAGTGTTCTCGTTTGTGGAGATCTTTTCAAGTTCACAACTCAAGCGCCCTTTCCCAATGCCAAGTGATTGGTATTTATAGGGAAAGGAGCCTTTGAATTCCAATCTCCCATCAATGTGGGAGAGTTGGTAAAAAGGCATTTATTCAATGTAATTTAATTCAAAAATCAAATTAAAATGCAAATGAATCAACAAACAACAAGTGTCAAGTGGAGAGCAAGGGGTTAGGTGAGGACCACAAGGGGGGGCGGGGACCCTCCCCTTTCTCCAAGCAACCCACAAACAAACCGGCTCCCACATGCACAAGCCAACAAGCATGTTCTGGCTGGCGGCCTGCCTTGGCAGCCAAGGCAGCCTCGCTGGCGCCTAGCGCCATGGCTGGGCCTGCCAGCTAGCCCGCATAGTCCCACACACAGCCAGCAGATCACGCACAGCCATGCGGGCTGCTGCTGATGTTGCGTTGGTTATGCTAGGCAGCGCCTAGCTGTTGCGATGCTTGTGCTAGGTGCTGCCCAGCGCGTTGCGCTTGCTTGCGGGCTGCAGTGTGCGAGGCACTAGCATGCTAGCACGCATGGTGCGCCAGCTGTTAGCTTGCGATGCTTGGCATGCGCGTGCTTGCATTGGTGTTGCTGCCCAGCTGTTAGCACGACTCGACTTGGTGCTGCTGCCCAGCTAGCATGCGAATGCTTGCGGCTGGGCTTGCGACCATGCCATGCATGCTAGCAGCATTGGCTAGCGATATTGCCCCTAGCCCTCGGATTGCTCGGGGTACTTCAAGGCTAGGGGTATATTTGTAACTTGTTGTTTACTTGATTTCTCGTCTCGTTGATTCCTAAATTCGACTCGACTTACGACGCTCGGTTCCCGACGCTCTAAGCTTGGAATCCGACGTCTATGTTTGTAATACTCCAGTGACTCATTTAATCTTTCGGATTAATTCGTCGTTTCGGTTCGGTTACTCGATTGGGTGTGACCCGAAGGGTTTAGTCAAGATTAAGCTGTAATATTAATTAGGCATTAGTATTACTGATCGGAAGCTGCCTCCAGCTAGGCATTCCGATCACTTGACCTCACTGAATAATTAGCTTTCTAATAATTTTGAACCCTCTATCGAAATAATACAATTGTTCGAAGGACACCATTCCTTTCAATCTTCCACTTGTCCTTCCGGACAAGTGCGCTGTTAGTGTATAGCCTATTTCCTATGTCACTTAAATGTCTCTTCCTGAACTATAAGGTAAGATTCTTCGTCATCCCTATTAGGTCCATAAGTGTTTCTCGATTTCCGAGTTCGATTGTCAATAAGCAGATGATTTCTAAAATCCATCTGAGAACGACCATGCATTTTCATAGTCTCGCTCTTCGAGAGGCCTTGTAAACAATAAAGACATGTTTCCTATTGATAGGGGGACATTCCCAATCTTACATTGTTAGCTTCCCTTACTAAGAGGACCTAGCCGCCTGATTGTTGACGTTATAATCCCCATTTTCGGCAGACGTTTGACAACATCAAAACGGACTAATACTCAAACAAGAGAGCTTACAATACTCATGGTCGAGGAAAGAGGTTCCGATAGCTATAATGAGAAATATACTTATGACGATTTTAAATCTCTTAAAGTATTCTTATAGGTCGATCCGGTATAGTTCTAAACAAATACCTGCGCAAATGATTTATGACAATCATGTCCTTGTAGCACAAGAAACGGTGCTATAAATCATACTACACACTAATCTCAAGTGGTCATTAATCGTCCAACACTTAAATGACCTTTATTAGGGATAATTTTCGATTAAAATATTCAATGTTCACTTAACAAGTGTTTCTTTATCCAAGACATTATCTTGATACCCTGTTTTGAATATTCTCAAAAATCGAATGGACTCATTATTTAATTCTAAACCACAATTAAACGAAATGGAGTGATAATAATTTGTAGAAAATTAAATTACTCCAAAATCGAATGGTTTAACATAGTGTTTTACATTAAAATCCTCAAAATTTAATTAAAACACATGAACAGGGAAATCAAAGACAATCTCCAACGTGCCTGATTCACATTGCCTCTACGTGCTTGTTGTGTTTCACTTGAGTCAAAGGTTTAGTGAGTGGATCGGTTACATTGTCGTCCGTTCCAATCTTACAAATTCTGATTTCACCCTCGGACTTCCATTCCCTTATCATGTGAAATCGCCTCTTGACAAGTTTGACCTTCTGATGTTCCCTTGGCTCCCTGGCCTGAGAAATAGCTCCATTGTTATCAAAATGAAGATCTATTGGACCCTTGATTGAGGGTACAACATTAAGTTCACCAATGAACTTACGAATCCAAATTGCCTCCTTAGCTGCTTCTGAAGCTGCCAAGTATTCGGCTTCAGTTGTAGAATCTGTAGTTGTGCTTTGCTTAGCACTCTTCCAACTAAACGCTCCTCCATTTAGACAAAATATGTACCCTGATTGTGACTTGAAGTCGTCTCTGTCAGTCTGGAAGCTTGCGTCGGTGTAACCTTTAACAACCATATCATTACTCCCACCATAGACCAGAAATTTATCCTTGTTCCTTTTCAGGTACTTAAAGATATTCTTGGCCGCAGTCCAATGCGCCTCTCCTGGGTCTGATTGGTATCGGCTCGTAGCACCCAAGGCATACGATACATCCGGCCTAGGACATATCATGGCATACATGACTGATCCAATAAGAGAAGCATATGAAATCTGATTCATCCTTTCTCGCTCATCACGTGTCTATGACACTGTTTCTTGTTGAGAGTTATACCATGTGACATGGGTAAGTTCCCTCTCTTTGCCTCCTACATGTTGAATCGTGCCAGTACCTTATCGATGTAAGTACTTTAGCTCAATCCAATCATCTTCTTAAATCTATCCCTATAGATCTTGATGCCCAATATGTACTGTGCCTCTTCCAAATCCTTCATTGAAAAACACTTTCCAAGCCAAGCCTTTACGGACTCCAACATTGGAATGCTGTTTCCAATGAGAAATATGTCATCGACATATAAGACGAGGAATGCGGTGTCACTCTCACTGACCTTCTTGTAAACACAAGACTCATCTGGATTCTTGATAAAACAAAACTTAGTAATGGCTTCATCGAATCGCAAATTCCAACTTCTGCTTGCCTGCTTTAGTCCATAAATGGACTTCTTAAGCTTGCATTCCTTCCCAGCATTGCATGAATCAACAAAACCTTCTGGCTGTGTCATGTACACAGTTTATTCCAAAATCTCATTAACCGAATGCCGCTTGAATTTGGAATGTACCATACTCACCATCGGGTTTGCAATTTGAAGCGCGGTGAGTTGTTTTCGAAGTTCCTTCTTCAAACTGCATCAGTGAGACAAGGAAAACACACCAAAAAGAAAGAAAGAAAAGGAGCATAAACTATATACAAAGGATTAGATCTTCCCATCATAAACAGCAAAAACAACAGGATATCAAATAAAAGCAGCGGAAATAGACAGCAAGCTAAGATTTCCCCCCCACACTATAGTGATGCAAGCCCCTTATATACAAAAGAATCGACTCCTGACACTTATACCCCCCCACACTTAGAAGGAGTAACGACCTCGTTGCTCCAAGACAAAACAAAGGAAGGGAAGGACAGGGGAAATAACCAAGAAAAACAGGGGGCTAGTGCCCACTAGGGCCAGCATCACCGGAGTCCGGCCCCGTATCCCCGTAGGAGAAGCCGTCAGGTGGGCCGTGGGGATCCCAACCTCCAGTGTAGCCTAGAGGCCAACCATAATGACCCCGGAAGAGGTCTTGTTGCCAAGAAGGCAACGAGTCGAATTGGGGGGCATGGTTAGGGGTTGGGGGTGGGTGGGGTCAACATAGGGGTAATTGGGATCACCCCTATAATCACTACCACCCGGTAACCTATAGTCATAGGACCCGGATGCGTCAGGGAAATCATGGCGCACCCTATTTGGCTAGGAAGGTCCTTGCCAATAGGGGTAGGTAGGGGCGTTGTCACCCCCCCACGATGGCACTGGGCCATGCTGGGGAGGCCAATATGGATAATTGACCGGAGGCGTGACATCGCCTCTATCTACATGCATATCATAAATAGACTGTTGCTGGAGAAACATACCTTGCTGGGTTTCAAATACGCTTTGAACACCCAACTGGAGGCTCCCCATTCGCTGCTCAAGGCTTTCCAAGCCTTGGCTTTGGAAGAACTGCTGCTGCTGTTGCTGTTGGTGTTGATGTTGTTGTTGTTGATGTTGTTGATGTTGTTGTTGTTGATCCACCATCTCCTCATCATCCTGCTCAAATACAAGGCCCTCTCCTCGATCGGCTCCAGGAAGGACACCATTGTCCCTCCTAACCCAGTAGATGTTTCTAGACTCCCTTTGGAAGGAGGTAAGATCCGGGTTTGGGAGAAAGCAACGGTGAGCATGAGACACCAACCAATCATAAACTCCCTATCTAGGGGTGAAGGCAATGAATCCCAACCTTTTAAATTGATCAAGATTGAGAAAGATATCACTGCTATTCCCAACCATAGTGCAAGAGGGGAGGAGGTCCCCATGCCCAAGATTCAGGGCTAACCTTGTTACCATACTCCCACAGGAAATTTCGCCGGTCTTCTTCCCCTTGGTGATTGATAAGCAATTTTTGATGAAGAAGTAGCCCAGGTTCACTCTTCGGCCTAAGGTGGGCTGAGTAGCGAACCACAGAGTGAGAATATCCTCCCTAGACATCTTCCCTAAATCCTGCTTGTTGAAAATAGCGTATCCAAGTATACGGCGCAGGATTCTTAGGGCCGGGTGACCGATCTCACTAGCTAAGGAGTAGCGGGTGTTGAACTCTTCTTTTCCGGTGATCCCCCTCCACCAATGTCTTTCATTATAACCTTCGAAGGAGGAGTTCTCGGGAGCGACAAGGTTAGCATCTGGATTAAAGTCCAGGGAAATGTTGAGCTCTCTTAAGGATAGTGAATGAGATTTGTTGAAAAGCTGGAAGGTTACTCTAAATTCGTCATCCCCCACAGCTTCACCGGAGAAAGTGGAAAAGAATTCAAGGGTTGGCTCAAGTTCACAAATGTACCCAAATTGAGGTTCTCAAAGAGTACCCAAATGTCTTCATCGACACCCAAGCTTGTGGTGGCAGGACGGTGATAGTGCTTGGAGGGTCTAAGCTTCCTCTCTTTCATTTTTTTGTAGTTGGCTTCGTGGTTGTTATTTTGGAAGGTAAGAGGTGGTAAAGTTGGTTGATTTTTTTGGGGTTGGGAAGGTTGGGAGGGTTGTGGTTCCGTCCCACTCTTTGATCGTTTTCTATTGAATTTCAACATCTTCTCCCCAACCACTTCTCAAAAGTTTATACAACAAAGAATTTCACACCAAAACACCGAAAATATCAACCCCAACCACAATTCGAAGAGTACCAACCCAAAAATTCAATCGCACTACCAAGTGAAATCCTACAAAACAACAATTAGCACAACGAATACAAAAACAACAACGTAACAAAGTTAGTCAATAGGCAAGGAGCTCATGAGATATATACATTACCCAAACAATTCTCAAAATTCCCAAACTACTCACACTCATCATGAAATTCATGGCCAACAATTTACACATCATAAACCCACAAATACCTATATCTAACAATTCACAATTCCCTAACTATTCCCTAACTATTTCAAGAAAATCCCAAAAATTGCAAATCATCCACAAGTATTTCATTAGAATCACATATTTGCAAGAATACTCATATACATGTCAATATAATCATAAGAATTGCAAAAATATCACATGTATTTCAATTGAGTCAAAATTTCTCCCACAAACATCACAAATTCAAGAAGTCTATCATGAACTCTATCAAAATGTAACATAAATTAGGCTTAGGGAGTTAGATATACCTTCTTGAAGATGAAAATTCGAACGAAAACTTCACCAAGGAGGAAAGCTTCGTGCAATGGGAGATTTGGGTTTTTGGGGTTTTCTTGAAATTTCTTGGGTGAGATTAAAGGGTTTTTGATGAGAAAAAGTGTGCAAAGTGAGGTTTTGGTGAGTGTTTGATGAATTTTTAGTGAGATTTGCGGAGGAAAGGTGGGGATTTTAAGGTATTAGGAAAGTTAGCAATGGAGGTTAGGGTTTAGGGGAGAGAGAGAAGTGAGAGATTGAGAGTGAAAATGAGGGTGAAAGCACACATACCTGCCGTTTTTCTGAACTGAAATCGTGCGCGCCCGCGCACACCACTTGCGCGCCCACGCAAAACCACCTGCGCGCCCGCGAACACATCTTGCGCGCCCTCGCAGACCTGTGAGAGAGCCCTTTCACGGGCGCGAATGGCAACTACAGAAGCATTGGCCCTTTTTTTTCAGAAAGTGCGTGCCCGCGCTAGGGACTCTGCGCGCCCGCGCAGACCTCATGAGCGCCCTGTAGAGCCCTCTCAAGGCATCTACAGAAAACTCCCAAACTTCTTCAATTTAAAAAGTTCTCTAACTCTACTAAAAATCCCTAACACATAAAACTAAAATGTTTATCAAATATTACAACCCCATCAAAAGCATACAAAAGTTCAAGTTTAAAACGACAATATTCCTATATTACGGAATTGGCTTCGAGAGATCCCATCCTGAGATCATCAAAAGCGCGTGAATGTCGTTAATTCTCTTCATTGTGCTCCTTCCTTGGGCCTACTTGACCTACAATAAAAACAACTATGGATTAGATCCAATCATAAAATCTAGTTACGAAAATCAAAAATTCAAAGAATAGAAGGGAGAAAGGGGGCTCGGGTTACCTCCCGAGAAGCGCTTCTTTTTAAGGTCATTATCTTGACCATTGTTCCGATTCATAAAGGCTCAACAAGAGAAGGCTCGTAATCCATAGGATCAAGCCTAAGGCACTCAATACGACCAACTTCGTTCCCTGAATGATAGAGTTTGATGCGGTGCCCATTAACCCCAAACTTGTGATCGCCCGCATCTAGCTCAAAGGACCCATAAGGAGTAACATTAGAAATCTGGAAAGGACCGGACCATTTGGATTTTAGTTTTCCGGGGAAAAGACGAAGTCTAGAGTTGAAAAGTAGAACTTCATCTCCAACCTTGAATTCCTTGAACCTTATCCTTTGATCGTGCCACTTCTTTGTTTGCTCCTTATAAAGCCTTGAATTCTCATATGCATCGAAACGAAGCTCCTCTAGTTCATTCAATTTCATCAACCTTTTCTTTCCGGCTTCCCCAAGTTCCATATTAAGCTCCTTGATGGCCCACCAAGCCTTATGTTCCAACTCTACCGGGAGATGGCAAGCCTTTCCATAGACCAACCGGTATGGAGTAATTCCTATCGGGGCTTTGTAGGCCGTTCTAAGGGCCCATAGAGTATCATCAAGTTTGAGGGACCAATCCTTTCGAGTCCGGTTCACCATCTTCTCAAGTAGGTTCTTGATCTCTTGGTTCGATACCTCAACTTGGCCTTGGGTTTGGGGATGATATGGGAGCCCTACTTTATGGTGGACACCATATTTCTTGAGGAAGTCTTCAAGTTGCTTCTTGGCAAAGTGCGATCCACCATCACTAATTAGAGTCTTGGGCACCCCAAATCTTGGAAAGATGATCTTCCTTAGAAGCTTGAGGACTACTTTGTGGTCGTTGGTTGGCGATGGTATAGCCTCTATCCACTTGGTCACGTAGTCAACCGCAACCAATATATAAGCATTTCCACATGAGGACACGAATGGACCCATGAAATCAACCCCCCAAACATCAAACGGTTCAACTTCAAGGATACCCAATTGAGGCATTTCATCCCGTTTTGTGATGCCTCCCGCTCTTTGGCACCTATCACACCTAGATATGTATCGTTGGGCATCACGATGCATGGTAGGCCACCATAGAAGGGATTGAGAGATTTTAGCCATAGTTTTAGTCACACCACCATGTCCTCCACACGGTAGTGAATGGCAATGTTCGAGCACACCCTCAATTTCATGGTCCGGGACACACCTCCGGAATATACCATCCCCACATTGTTTGAATAATAATGGGTCGTCCCAAAAATACCGCCTTACTTCTTTGAAAAACCTCTTATTTTGCTGAGATGAGTATTGGTATGGGATAATTCCACTAGCTAGGTAATTTGCGAAATCCGCAAACCACGGACTAGGAGAAGAAGCGATAGCCATAAGGGTCTCAACACCCATCTCCTCATTTATCGGAACACTTTCAACATCATTATGAGTTAATATAGACAAGTGATCGGCAACATGGTTTTCGGCCCCCTTCTTATCCCTTATTTCAATATCAAAATCTTGAAGAAGGAGGACCCATCGTATTAGCCTAGGCTTTGCATCCTTCTTGTTCATTAAGTACCGAACCGCAGCATGGTCCGTGTACACTATCACTTTGGATCAAACAAGATAGGGCCGAAACTTGTCCATAGCAAACACAATTGCAAGCATCTCCTTTTCTGTAGTAGTATAATTCTTTTGGGCATCATCCAAGGTTCTACTAGCATAGGAAATAACATGCAGCTTGCCTCCTGCTCTTTGACCTAATGCGGCTCCCACTGCGAAGTCACTAGCATCACACATTAGTTCAAATGGCAAGCTCAAATCTGGAGCTTGCACTACAGGAGCAGATGTGAGAGCTTCCTTAAGCTTATTGAAGGCTCGAAGGCAACTCTCATCAAAACAAAATCTTATCCTTTTGAAGTAATCCGGTTAAAGGTTTAGATATAGTAGAGAAATCTTTGATAAACCTCCGGTAAAAACCCGCGTGCCCCAAGAAAGCCCTTACTCCCGTAATGGAAGTAGGCGGGGGTAGCTTGGTTATTGCCGACACTTTAGCCGGATCAACTTCAATCCCATTTTTTGACACTTTATGGCCGAGGACAATCCCCTCCTCAACCATAAAATGGCATTTTTCCCAATTTAAAACAAGGCTCGTCTCTTGACATCGCTTCAAGACTTTTTCAAGGTTAAATAAACACATGTCAAAAGAGGAGCCGCCTACACTGAAATCATCCATGAATTCTTCAATTTCATTCTCCAACATTTCAGAGAAAATGGAGGTCATGCATCGTTGGAAGGTCGATGGGGCATTGCATAGGCCAAAGGGCATCCTTCGGTATGCGAATGTCCCATAAGGACAAGTGAAAGTGGTCTTCTCTTGATCCTTAGGGTGGATTGGGATTTGGAAAAATCCCGAGTATCCATCTAAGAAGCAATAGAAGGCATGCCTTGATAACCTTTCCAACATTTGGTCAATGAAAGTGAGAGGGAAGTGATCTTTCTTTGTATTTTTATTCAACTTCCTATAATCAATGCACATTCTCCACCCGGTCACCGTTCGGGTGGAGATGTCCTCTCCCTTCTCATTCTTGAGTATGGTCATGCCACCTTTCTTAGGAACTACGTGAACCGGGCTTACCCATTTGCTATCGGAGATAGCATAGATAATCCCCGCTTCACGTAGTTTCAAAATCTCCTTTTTTACTACCTCTTTAAGGTTAGGATTTAACCTTCTTTGAGGCTCAATGGAGGTGGCATCATCATTCTCAAGATGGATTCGATGCATGCACAACGAAGGGCTAATACCCTTGATATCATCAATGCTATACCCTATCACACTTCTATATTTTCTCAAAATGTCAAGCAATTTTTCCAAATCAAGCCCATCAACGGTAGCATTGACAATAACCGGGTATTCCCCTTCATTTCCAAGGTAAGCATATTTCAAAGAGGGGGGAAGGGGTTTGAGTTCTACCTTGGGAGGAGGCTTAGAACTCTCCTCCAATTTCTCCTCTTCTTGTGCTAGCTCATCATGCTTAGGATCGTTCTCTTTCTCTCTTTTGGCTTCTTCAATAGTCATGACAAACTCCTTTGCCTCGTGAGAGTAGTACTCTTCCTCGCATGTAAGAGCCTCAACCATTGGATCTTGAGGGCTCATCATAACCCTTCCCAAATGATCCAACTCCTCACCTACCACATCAACCCTACAACACTTCTCAACCATGGGGGTCTTGAGTATCTTAGAGAATTCAAAAACAATCTTTTCATCGGCTACTTCACAAGTAATGGTATTGTTTTTGCAATTAATGACGGCCCCTAATGTCTTCAATGTTTCCCTTCCAAGAATCAAAGGAGTGTTCTCATCCTCCTCAATATCCATTACAACAAAATCACAAGGTACATAAATGTGTCCCACTTGAATGGGGACATCTTCAATTTCTTTGCAAGGCAACTTAACCAATCGGTTGGCTAGTTGAATGGTCTTCCTTGTGGGTGTCATCTCGATATTCAATTGTTGAGAAATGGACAATGGCATTAGGCTAACACTAGCCCCAAGGTCGGATAGAGCTCCTTTGGGCTCCAAGTTGCCAATCTTGACCGGCAATGTGAAACTTCCGGGGTATCTTTGCTTCTTTGGCATCTTATGTTGAACAAGCGCACTCACTTGATGTGGAAGTGTAATAAATTCATCCTTGAGCTTCCTTTTATTCGATAGGATATCTTTGAGGAACTTTTCATAAGATGGTATTTGTGTCACCACTTCAAGGAAAGGTAGGTTGATGTGTAACCCTTTCATCACATCAAGAAACTTTGCAAATTTGTCATTCAACCTTCGTTCCGCAACCCTCCCGGGATAAGGTACCGGATTATCATACTTGCTAGTGTCAATGAGGTCCTTACCCTTGGACTTCTTGTATTCAACTTCTTTCTCAACATTTAACTCCTCATCTCCCTTCTTATCTTCCCCTTCTTTCTCTACCTCCTCACTCCCTTTTGGGCCTTCATAAGAAGCTCCCGATCTCAAGGTGATCGCCTTGCATGTGTCGGGTTGTTTGAGGTTGTGAGATGGGTTTGTGTTTGGTTGTCCGGGTAGTTTAGAAGAAGAGTTTAAGGAAGAATTTTCGGCCACTTGAGCTAATTGAGAATCAACCATATTGTTGCGAGCCTTAAGCTCTTGGATTTGTTGATTCATGGCTTGGAGTTGTTGGAGAATTTGGGTTTGTGTCGAGTCGGGTTGTGATTGTGTTTGCTCTTGATGTTTTTGTGGGTATTGGGTTTGATTTTGGTAGTTGGATTGGTTGTTTCTTTGGTAGTTACCTCTTGGAATTTGGTTTAGGTATGGAGGAGGGTTTTGGTTTTGGTAGTTGGAATTGTATGGTTGTTGAGCTTGTTGGTTCCATTGTTGAGGTTGATTTGCAAATCCGGGTGGTGGTTGTCTCCAAGCTACTCCACCGCCACTTCCCCTAGATCCATCTTGCCCTGTGTTGTAAGCCGCGACATGCTCCGGGCTCAAACCTCCACAATAAGATGTATCGTGGTTTGTACCACCACAATTTTGACAAGAGAAAGAGTTAACTTGGGAGGAGCTTGCACCACTATTGATATTTGTATTCAACTTTGCAAGCCCTTTTTTCAACGTCTTAATTTGATGTTGTAATTGATCAACCTTCTCCAACTCATACTTTCCACCTTTTCTAGGTGCATTCCTCCTTCTACTTCCCCAAGAATAGTTCTTCACCACCTCTTCAATTGTTGCTTCAACTTGGTTTTGAGGGACTTTGTGTAGGGTTTCGTAGTAACCCGACACTACGCGGAAGGAAACCCACCAAGACCCGGCCCTTAATTAAAGCAATTAAACAAGCATAATAAAATTAATCAAACAAGATTAAGAGCAAGAATTATACCTTTGACGCGTGCTTCGCTCCCAAAGAGCTCTTACTTCAAAAATCCCGAAAAGACGAGATCTCCGACGGATCGTACCCTCGACCCGACCCGAGCGTCCTAAGTCTTGAAGGTTAGTCAAGACCCGGACAAAATAACTATGAGTTTTACGAATCAAAGGTTTACTCTTTTCTTAGAGTTGCCTTTTTAATTCCACTCAAGGTTGTTCATTTCCCAATACCCAAGCTTGGTATTTATAGGGAAATGAACCCTTGCATTTCATTCCCCAACCAATGTGGGAGAATGTTTAATTTTCTAATTAATTTATTTCTAAAATAAATTAATAAATAAACACAATCACAATGCAACAAGTGTCAAGTGGAGAGAGAAGGTTAGGTGAGGACCATGAATGGGTGGGGGGACCATTGCCTTGCTCCTCAAGGCTTTGCCCAAGCTTGGTCCCCACCCCTCACCAAAACCGACATCTCATAGATAGCTGGGCTGGCAGCCTGCCTTGGCTGCCAAGGCTGCCACCTGGCGCCTAGCACCAAGGCTGGGCAGCCAGCCAGCTTGCTGTGCTAGCAAGCAGTGCTAGCACGCACTGGCCTAGCACGCATCAGCCCCTAGCACGTTGCGAGCTGCTGGGCGCTGGCGCTGATAGCATAATGCTGCTGCCTAGTAATTCCTCGCACACACACTCGCACAGGGCCTCTCGCACAGCCAGCCAGCTAGGCCAGCATACGCACAGCCCAGCCAGCGCACTCACGCACGCAAGGCCTAGCATGCGTGCTGCTAGCGAGCCACGCATACTGGGCTTGGTGCTGCGTGCTAGCTTGTTGTGCTTGGTGCTGCCATGCGAAGGCACGCACGCAAGCACACAACTCGTGCCTCATTGCGAGGCTGCTGGGCGATGGTGCACACGCACATACGCATGTGCCTAGCACTGCGATGGTGCTGTGCGTGATGCTAGGGTGCTGCGACAGTGCCCACGCACATGCACGCACATGTGGGTGCTGTGCTTGGCGTGATAGGGCTGTGATGGTGCAAGGCATGCACGCACAGGCCCATGCGCTAGTGCCCAGCACTGCGATGGCTATGCTTGGTGCGGTAGGCTAGCCATGCGCGCCTAGGCATGATGTTAGGGCTGCGATGGAGCCTAACACTCGTGCCTTGCCTAGAACACCATGGTGCGCCTAGCACACACATGGTGCACCTATGCATGCGATGAGCTAACCTAGCCTAGCTACGGCTACGCTCATACTTGTTGCTTGTGATTTTTGCGACGCTCGGTCTCGACGCCCTAGGCTCGATTTCCGACGTCTGTATTCGTAAAACTCTGTCGACTCATTAAATCCTTTCGGATTGATTCGTCATCTCGGATCGGTGATTCGATTGGGTTTGACCCGAAGGGTTCAGTTAAGATTAAAGTTGCAATATCATTTGTACCTCGATATTACTGATCGGAAGCGGCCTCCACCTAGGCATTCCGATCACTTGACCTTACTGAAGAATTAGCTCTGTAATAATTCTGAACCCTTTATCGGAAGAATACACTCGTTGGAAGGACACCATTCCTTTCACTTTGATCAATTGTCCACCCGCCCCCGCGTCCAAGTTGGCTCTAGACATTGGCTCCAATCCATCGTAGAAGAACCTCATGAGTAAGCTTTGATTGTATTCATGGTGAGGATATGCTTGCACCAACTCTTTAAACCTCTCCCAAGCTTCACTAAGGCTTTCCTCCGCCTCTTGTTCAAAAGATGCAATCTTCCTACTCATGTCGACGGTTTTCTCTTCGAAAATGAACCTTTTCAAGAATGCTTGGACAATTTCCTTCCATGTTGTGAGAGAATTAGGCTTGACTTTCTTGAGCCACTTCTTTGCTCTCCCCGCAAGAGATTGTCGGAATAGGTGCATTCGGATGTACTCTTGAGAAACTTGGTTGGTTTGTATCATGGCACAAAGCTCAAGAAATCTATCAAGATGCTCAATGGGGTCTTCACTTGGAGAACCCGAAAATTGCTCCGCTTGTACCATTCTTGTATATTGAGGATGGATGGTGAAGTTAGTGTCCGTGGCGGGTAGCAATATCCCACCGGTGAGCTCATAATCCTCCGGATAATCAAGGATTAAGTAATGTATAAACTACGATCCTACTTAACACATAGATAATCAAGGATTCACAAACAAGGGATCCAAAAAATCCTACTTAACACAACTCATTCCCATGCAATTGATTAAGTAATGTATAAACTACGATCTATCCTAACATGATCACTCCCGCGCATTAATTAGGAAATGTAATAATATAGTCAATGGTGCACAACATCAACCATATAACAATAAGCACAAGTTCATACAACAAGAGTTTAAATCCCCAAAAATCAAGTATTTAATCAAATAGCAACCAAGTCATCCATTCCCCTTCCCCTAGCTAAAAGTCTAGCCTAGGAGAGAGAAACTACTCATATCAACAATACCCAAAATATTGGCCATAATTAAAATCATAAACATAACAATCAAAAATACTTGAAATATGTAAATAAACCAAAATAAAAGAGATTAAGATAGAAAGAGCTCACAAAGCTTCAACTTTTATTGAAATAAGAAAATGGGTCTTTGAACCTTCAATGGTGAACCATCAAAAATCCAATAGAATGCTCCAATATTGATTACAAGGATGATCAAAGCACTAATCTAGATTAAAGATTTAAGTTTGGGTGATAAAAGACTAAGAATCTGAATTTTCTCTCTCTAAAAACTTATACAAGCATCAATGGAGGATATTCTCTCTCTAGAAATGTTCTAAGCATATTACCCTAAATGGAATAGCTGCCTTCATTCCTTCCTAAATCAGCTTTTAAATAGGGAAATTAAAAACGGGCTGGGCTGACAGCGTGCGCGTCCGCTACAGCTCTTTGCGCGCCCGCGCAGGATGATGTGCGCACCCTCTACTAAGGGCTGCGCGCCCGCGAAATTTATTGTGCGCGCCCTCTACTAACATCTGCGCGCCCGCGAAGTACACTGCGCGCCCTCTACTGAGCGCGCTTGGCATCTACAGAAAGTTGCCTTGTATCTTCAAGAGTTCAAGCTAATCTGCGCGCCCTCTCCAAGAATCATCGTGCCCGCACAGGAATCATCGCGCCCGCGCAGGATGGTGAGCGCGCCCTCTCTCTTGGGTTGCGCACCCGCGCAGAGCGGGAGAGAGGGCTCTCCTGGGCGCGCAGCCTGATTAAAGCTCCTCACTTGATTTGCTATTGAAACCGGCTCTCGAAACTATCCCGAACTTTCTTCTACTTCACGTATCGATTGGTTTACCTGCAAAACACTGGAAAACACCCAAAAACAGTACAAAAAGGTAAATCAGAGGAGAAGTACGAGGGAAATAGCATTGTTGTGCAATATACGGAGAAGCGCGGCAAAATAGGGTTAAACAAGCGATAAATGGAGGGAAATGGTAGGAAAAATGATCCCGAATAGTGGCGTAAATGCCACTTATCACAACCCTAGCTTACCACTATCTAGTGTAAACTTGATAGAGTTAGGTTAGGAATATAAATTGTTGATTTGATCTAGGGTAGTAGATACGACCTATTGTCCCCCGATCAAAGTTTTGGCGCTGTTGCCAGGGAAACGACTTGTTTTGCACTCTTATTGTGTTATTATTGGATTTGTCGCTCTTTATTTTGTTCCTTTAATCTCTTTCTAGTCATTGCTAATTGTTTTCTTAGCTTTGGTGGATGCAAAGGAGATCTCAAGGACCTCCTACACATTACATTGACCTCGAAATCGACCGCACTTTAATACAAGTCCGTAGACTTTATCAAGAAGAGGGGCGAGGTCTTGGTGCTATTGTTGATAGTGAGAGTGATTCTTGGTCTTCAAACTCTCAAAGCGAGGAAATGGCGGGACAAGAAGATGATGTTTTGTTTCGTGAGTTTGGGAATCCCGAGGATTATGAGCTCACATGAGGGATTTTGCTACCCGTCACGGAAACCAATTTTACCATTCATCCTCAATACACTAGAATGGTACAAGCGGAACAATTTTCGGGTTCTCCAAGTGAAGATCCTATTGAGCACCTTGATAGATTCCTTGAGCTTTGTGCCATGATTCAAACCAATCAAGTTTCTCAATAATACATCCGTATGCACTTATTTCGATAACCTCTTTCGGGTAGGGCAAAGAAGTGGCTCAAACAAGTCAAGCCAAATTCTCTTACAACATGGAGAAAGATAGTCAAGGAATTCTTGAAGAGGTTCATTTCCGAAGAAAAGACCGCCGAAATGAGAAGGAAGATTGCATCATTTGAACAAGAAGCGGATGAGAGTCTTAGTGAAGCTTGGGAGGGATTCAAGGAGTTGGTACAAGCATGTCCTCACCATGAATACAATCAAATCTTGCTCATGCAATTCTTCTATGATGGATTGGAACCTATGTCTAGAGCTAACTTGGATGCGGGGGCGGGTGGCCAATTGATTAAGGTCCCCCAAAATCAAGTTGAAACAAAAATTGAAGAGGTAGTGAAGAACTACTCTTGGGGTGGTAGAAGGAGGAATGCACCAAAGAAGGGTGGAAAATATGAATTGGAAAAGGTTGATCAATAGCAACATCAAATTGAGCTTTTAACAAAAGGGCTTCCAAAGTTGAATACGAGTCAATAGTGGGGTAAGCTCCTCTCAAGTCAATTCTTTTTCTTGTCAAAATTGTGGTGAACGAACCACGATACATCGATTATGGAGGTTTGATCCCCGAGCATGTGGCGGCATACAACACACGCAAGATGGATATAGGGGAAGTGGCGGTGGAGTATGTTGGAGGCAACCACCACCTGGATTTGCTCACCAACCTCAACAATGGAATCAACAAGCTTAAAAATCATACAACTCCAATCCTCAATACCAAAACCCACATCCATTTAAAACCCAAAACCCAAGAGGAAATTACCCAAGAAACAACCAACACAATAATCAAAACCAATACAACAATCAAAATTAAGCGGCTCAAAGGAGTCAAGAGCAAGCATCTCAACCCGATTCTACTCAAACCCAAATTCTTAAGCAACTTCAAGTCATGAATCAACAAATGGAAGAGGTCAAGGCTTATAACAAGATGGCTGATTCACAACTAGCTCAATTGGCCGGGAGAGTCCCTTTCAACTCACCTTCTACTCTACCCGGACAATCACAACTAACCCTTCCAACATCATGAAACCCGACTCTTGCAAGGCAATCACATTGAGATCGGGTACATCCTATGAGGGTCCTAAGGAGGGGGATAGTGAGGAAAAGAAGGAAGGAGAAGAGAGTGTGGGTGAAGACAAGGAAGTTGAAGAAGAGAAGGTTGTTGAGAAAGAAAGAAGTATGGAGAAGAAGAAGCTTAAACATGAGAATACAACTTCGACTCCTAGTGAAGCTAGGAATCTTGATGAGCCGGTTCCATTTCCTGGTTGACTTGCGGAGAGGAAGTTGAATGACAAGTTTGCAAAATTCCTTAGTGTGATGAAGAATTTGCACATCAACCTACCTTTCATTGAAGTTGCACACAAATGCCTTCATACTCCAAGTTCCTCAAGGATATTCTCACCAAAAAGAGGAAGCTCAATGATGAGCTCATCACTCTTCCTCATCAAGTGAGTGCACTTGTTCAACATAAGATGCCCAAGAAGCAAAAGGATCCGGGAAGTTTCACTTTGCCGGTAAAGATTGAGAATATGGAAGCTAGGGGAGCCTTAGCCGATCTTGGAGCAAGTGTTAGTTTGATTCCTATATCCATTGCTCAAAAGCTTAACATTGAAATGATCCCTACAAGGAAGACTATCCAATTGGCCGACCGTGCGGTGAAATTACCTTGTGGTGAGCTTGAAGATGTTCCTATTCAAGTTGGGCATATTTATGTGCCTTGTGATGTTTTAGTGATGGATATGGAAGAAGATGTTGATACTCCTTTGATTTTGGGTCGTGAAGCTCTTAAGACTTTGGGGGCGGTGATCAATTGTAAGAACAACACCATTACATATGAGGTTGCCGATGAAAAGATTGTGTTTGAGTTCTCTAAGTTGCTCAAGACCCCCATGGTTGAAAAATGCTATAGGGTTGATGTTGTGAATGAGGAGTTGGATCACTTCGGAAGGGTTATGATGAAGCCTCAAGATCCAATGGTTAAAGCTCTTACATGCAAAGTTGAAAACCGACAAAGATGGAAATGTATCTATATACAAAGCTAGATTGGTGGAAAAAAGTTCTAGGCAAATTCACGGCGTTGATTATGATGAAACCTTTTCGCCAGTCGCCATGCTTAAGTCCGTCCGGATTATCCTAGCAATTTCCGCATAATATGATTATGAAATATGGCAAATGGATGTCAAAACCGCCTTCTTTAACAGGATTTTGGAAGTAACTGTGTACATAATGACTCCAAGTCGCAGTCAGGGTACATATTCTGCCTAAATGGAGGAGCGTTTAGTTGGAAGAGTGCTAAGAAGAGCACCACTACAGATTCTAAAACTGAAGCCGAATACTTGGCAGCTTCGGAAGCAACTAAGGAGGCAGTTTAGATTTGTAAGTTCATCAGTTAACTTGGTGTTTTACCCTCCATCAAGGGTCCAATAAACCACTATTGTGATAATAATGGAGCTATTGCTCAGGCCAGGGAGCCAAGGGAACATCAGAAGGTCAAACATGTCAAGCAGCGATTTCACATGATAAGGGAATGGAAGTCCGAGGGTGAAATCAAAATTTGTAAGATTAAAACGGACGACAATATGGCCGATCCACTGACTAAACCTTTGCCTCAGGTGAAGCACAACAAGCACGTTGAGGCAATGGGAATAAGGCACGTTGGAGATTGGCTTTGATTTCCCTGTTATGTGTTTTAATTAAGTTTGAGATTTGAATGTAAAACACTATGTTAAACCATTCGGTTTTAGAGCAATTAAATTTTCTGGAAATTTATTATTACTCCATTTCTATTTAATTGTGGTTTAGAATTAAATAATGAGTCCTTTCGATCTCTAAGAATATTCAAAGTAGGATATCAAGACCATGTCTTGGATAAGAAACACCTGTTAAGTGAACGTTGAATAGTTCAATAAAAAATTATCCTTAATCAAGGTCATTTAAATGATGGACGATTAAAGACCACTTGAGATTAGTGTGTAGTATGATTTATAGCACCGTTTCTTGTGCTACGAGGACATAATATGTTGGGTTTCACAGTGTCCGACACAACGCGGAAGAGAAACCCGCCCAAGACCCGCCCACTAATTAAAGCAACTAAACATGTAATCCCATAATTAACACCGTAAGAGAGAGAAGGAGAAAAGACATTCTTACCCTCAACACGTGATTCGCTCGATTCACGAGCTCTTACTTGAAAGCTTAACCTCGCAAGTGCGACGGCCTCCTACGGCTCGCACCCTCAACTCGACCCAAGCGGTCTTAATCCCGAAGGTTAGTCGGGATTTGACCAAATAAAACTAGAGTATTACAAACATAAAGGTTTTCTCACTAATAATGAGATGCCTTATTGAGTTCAACTCAAGTGATTTTTCCCAAACCCAAAACTTGGGTATTTATAGGGAATGGAGACTTGATCTCCCTTCTCCCATCAATGTGGGAGATTAGCATTTTTCCTCAATTTTATTTTAATAAAAAAAAAAATGCAAGGCAATCAACAAGCTCTAAGTGTTACATGGAGGGAGAAGGTTGGTGAGGACCACCAAAGGGGGGCCCCAAAACACCTTGCTCCCCAAGCCAAACACCAATAAAATGGTCCCCTCCCTTGACCTAGCTTGACCAAGCCACTTGGCTGGCTGGCAGCCTGCCTTGGCTGCCAGCTGGCGCCTAGCACCAAGGCTGGGCAGCTTAGCTAGCCAGCACACTGCTGCGGGGTGTGCTTGTGCAAGGCCCAGGTGCGTGTGGCTGGTGCTGCTGTGATAGCAAGCATGTATAGCCACAACGCATGCAAGCTAGGCATGTTGCCTGCGATGCTTGCGGCAGGGTTGCTATGTGCGAGGCATTAGCATGCTAACACGCCTAGCGCGCCAGTGATGCTGGCAATGCCACACCAGCTGGCTAGGTAGCGCTGCTAACATGCGATTCTAGCATGCATGCACTGCTAACAAGCTTGGCATGGTGCGTAGTTTAGGCTAGCCTAGCACTCGCATGGCTAGGTTAACACGATGCTACGACTTAGCTCAAACTTGTCGCCTGTTTGATTTCTCGTCTCATTAAATTCCAAACTCGACTCGACTTATGACGCTCGGTTTTGACGCTCTAAGCTCGACATCCAAAGTCTTTGTTTATAATACTCTAATGACTCATCTAATCCTTCGGATTGATTCGTCGTCTCGGATCAGTTATTCGACTGGGGTGCGACCGAAAAGGTTCAGTCTAGATTAAGCCGTTATATTAATTATGCACTAATATTATTGATTAGAAGCGCCTCCACCTAGGCATTCCGATCATTTAACCTTACTGAATAATTAGCTTTCTAATAATTCCGAACCCTCTATCGGAATAATACACTTGTTGGAAGGACACCATTTCTTTCAATCTCCCACTTTTCCTTCCGGGCAAGTGTGCAATTAGTGTATAGCTCTTTTCCTATGTCGCTTAATGTCTCTTCATAAACTATAAGGTAAGATTCTTTGTCATCCTTATTACGTCCAGAAGTGTTTCTCGATTTCCAAGTTCGACTGTCAATAAGCAGATGATTTCTAATATCCATCTGAGCACGACCATCCATTTTCACACTCTCGCTCTTCAAGAGGCCTGATAAACAACAAAGACATATTCCCTACTGTTAATAGGGGGGACATTCCCAGTCTTGCATTGTTAGCTTCCCTTACTAAGAGGACCTAGGCAAATGATTTATGACAATTATGTCCTCATAGGTCGATTTTATATTTCTTAAAGTATTTTCATAGGTCGATTTGGTATAGTTCTAAACCAATACCTGTGCAAATGATTTATGACAATTATGTCCTCATAGCACAAGAAACGTTGCTATAAATCATACTACACACTAATCTCAAGTGGTTATTAATCGTGCATCGTTTAAATGACCTTCATTAGGGACAATTTTCAATTGAAATATTCAATGTTCACTTAACAGTTGTTTCTTTATCCAAGACATGGTCTTGATACCCTGTTTTGAATGTTCTCAGAAATCGATTGGACTCATTATTTAATTCTAAACCACAATTAAATAGAAATGGAGTAATAATAAATTTGCAGAAAATTTAATTGCTCCAAAACCGAATGGTTTGACATAGTGTTTTACATTAAGACATCAAGTTTAATTAAGACACATATATAGGAAATCAAAGCCAATCTCCAACATGCTTGATTCCCATTGCCTCAACGTGCTTGTATTGCTTCACTTGAGGAAAAGGTTTAGTCAATGGATCGGCTGCATTGTCATTCGTTCCAATATTACAAATTCTGATTTCACCCACAGACTTCCATTCCCTTATCATGTTAAATCGCTGCTTGACATGTTTGACCTTCTGATGTTCCCTTGGCTCCCTAGCCTGAGCAATAGCTTTATTGTTATCACAATAGTGGTCTTTTTGACCCTTGATGGAGGGTACAACATCAAGTTCACTAATGAACTTAAGAATCTAAACTGCCTCCTTAGCTGCTTCCGAAGCTGCCAAGTATTCGGCTTCATTTGTAGAATCTATAGTTATGCTCTACTTAGCACTCTTCCAACTAAATGCTCCTCTGTTTAGGCAGAATATGTACCCTGATTATGACTTGGAGTCTTCTCTGTCAGTCTGGAAGCTAGCGTCAGTGTAACCTTCAACAATCAAGTCTTCTTGGCCACCATAGACCAGGAATTTATCCTTGTTCCTTTTCAGGTACTTTAGGATATTCTTGGCCGCAGTCCAATGCGCCTCTCTTGGGTGTGATTGGTATTGGCTCGTAGCACTCAAGGCATATGATACATAAGGCCTAGTTGATATCATGGCATACATGAAAGATCCAATAAGAGAAGCATATGGAAACTAACTCATCCTCTCTCGCTCATCAGGTGTCTGTGGACACTGCTTCTTGCTGAGAGTTATGCAATGTGACATGGGTAGGTGCTCTCTTTTGGCCCCTTCCATGTTAAATCGTGCCAGTACCTTATCAATATAAGTAATTTGGCTCAATCCAATCATCCTTTTAGATCTATCCCTATAGATTTTGATGCCCAATATGTACTGTGCCTCTATCAAGTCCTTCATTGAAAAGCACTTACCAAGCCAGCCCTTTACGGACTCTAACAATTTAGTACTGTTTCCAATGAGTAATATTTCATCGACATATAAGACGAGGTATGCGATGTAACTCTCACTGACCTTCTTGTAAACACAAGACTCATCTGGATTCTTGATAAAACCAAACTTAGTAATGGCTTCATCGAATTTCAGATTCCAACTTTTGCTTGCCTGCTTTAGTCCATAAATGGATTTCTTAAGCTTGCATACCTTCCTAGCATTGTTTGGATCAACAAAACCTTCCGAATGTGTCATATACACAGTTTCTTCCGAAATTCCATTAAGGAAGGTGGTTTTGACATCCATTTGCCATATTTCATAATCATAATATGCAGCAATCGCTCGGATAATCCGGACGGACTTAAGCATGGAGACTGGAGAAAAGGTTTCATCATAATCAACGCCGTGAATTTGTCTGTAACCTTTTGCCACCAATCTAGCTTTGTATATAAATACATTTCCATCTTTGTCTGTTTTCAACTTGAAAATCCATTTGCAACCGATAGGTTTGTAACCTTCGGCAAATGAACCAAGTCCTAGAGTTAGGGCTCTTCATATCCTGTTGTACGTTGTGTGCTCATCTCTATCCATAACTAGGATGTCTTGATCTTTGGTTAAGACAATACCGAGGTATCTGTCTGGTTGAGATCTTGGCCGTTGCGACCTACGAAGGGTAATAGGTTGAGCATTTGCATTGTCATTTTGATTCTGACCAATGTCATTAGCTGCTTCTAAAGTACTTTGATTGTCAGTTTTGTCAGGTTGACTTTGTTTTCGTCCTCTCGAACTTCATTGAGTTCGATTTTCCTCCCACTTGTCATTTTGGAAAGGTGTTCATTCTCCAAAAAGACACCATCACGAGCAACAAACACTTTGTTCTCGGATTTGTTGTAGAAGTAATAGCCCTTGGTTTCTTTTGGGTATACCACAAAGAAACACTTGTCAGATTTTGGGTGAAGTTTGTCAGAAATTAATCTATTGACATATGCTTTGCAACCCTAAATCTAAAGAGAAGACAACCGTGGAGGTTTCTTCGTCCATTGTTCATATGGAGTCTTTTCGTCAACTTTTGACGGATCACGGTTTAGTGTTAGTGCCGCAGTTAGAAGTGTGTGTCCCCAAGAAAGAGATAGGAAGTTCACTAAGACCCATCATATATCAGACCATGTCTAACAAGGTTCCATTCCTCTGTTCGGACACTCCGTTCCATTGTGGAGTTCCGGGGGGTGTGAATTCTGAAAAAAATACTGTTTTCTTTCAAGTGATCGTCGAATTCGTGGCTCAAATACTCGCCACTTCGATCCGATTAAAGTGATTTGATTTTCTTGCCAAGCTGATTCTCAACTTCACTTTGAAACTTTTTAAATTTTTCAAAAGATTCAGATTTTTTCGACATAATGTAGACATAGCCATATCTACTATAGTTGTCGGTGAAGGTAATGAAATATCGAAAACCTTTCCTTGCGGGTGTACTCATTGGTCCACATACATCCGTATGTATAAGACCCAATAAGTCACTAGCCCTTTCTCCCAACTTGGAGAATGACTGCTTTATCATCTTGCCTAATAAACATCCTTTGCAATTTTCAAACGACTCTAAGTCGAATGATTCAAGAATACCTTCATGAAGAAGTTTCTTGATGCGTTTGATGTTAATGTGGCCAAGACGACAATGCCAAAAGTAGGTTTGATTCAACTCGATGGTCTTAGATCTTTTGGCGGTATCGTTAATGTTATATTATAAACTTGTTTGTCTAGAGAAAGCACATCAAGAACATTTTCTGAATATGCCTTACCGTATAAAACATTATCGAAATAAAACGAACAACTATTGTCTTTTATTCAAAATTCAAATCCCTTGGCGTCCAACGTCGAAATTGAAATAATGTTTTTGGTAACTCTTGGAACATGATAATAATTGTCATGTTCTAAAACAAGCCAAGAGGGCAAAGACAAACTGAGAATTCCGACATATACGGCATCCTTGCTCCATTCTCGACCCGAAGCTCGACCTCTCCCTTCTCTAGCCTGCTATTTATCCTTAGTCGCTGAGCATTGGAACAAAGGTGTGAGCCACATCCGGTATCTAATATCCATGATGTTTTTCTAGCGAAGTTCAAGTCTATAGCAAAAATACTTGATACAGAAGCAACAGTGTCGTTCTTCTTATCTTCGTTGAATGTGAGGCAATCTCGCTTCCATTGTCCTTTCTTTTTTCAGTATAAACATTCGGAATCGGATAAGAGGCTACCTTCTTGTCTTTGCCGCTCTTAGAAGAACTTGACTTAGGCGGAAAATTCTTCTTCTTTTTCCCTTTAAAGCTTCTCTTCTTGCCCGAGCGCTTAAATGGCTTTCCCTTTTTCACCATGATCATGTCATGCTTCCCCTCATCCTTGAGGGTTTGCTCGGCCTGCTTCAACATACCATGAAGCTTGGTGAGGGTTTTCTCCATGCTGTGCATATTATAGTCCATCTTGAACTAATCATAGCCTTTATGCAGCGAATGGAGAATGATGTCAATTGCCATCTCGGTTGAATACCCAACATTAAGCCTTTCCATGTTCTCAAATAATCCAATCATTTTAAGAATATGCGGCTTGAATGGCTCTCCTTTCTTGAGCTTTCTCTCAAGGATCTGCCTGTGGGTTTTGAACCTTTCAATTAGGGCCTGGTCTTGGAACATGTTCTGAAGTTCAGAAATGATCTCAAAAGCTATCTCCTTTTCAAAGAAAGTCTTTTGAAGGTCCGGAGACATAGTGGCCAGCATGATGCACTTGATATCCCGATTGGCACTTTGCCATCGGTTAAGGGCAGCCTGAGTGACCTCCTCATTGGGAGTGTCGGGCATTTCCTCATCAAGGACATATTTCCTTTGTTCTTGCATGAGAACAATACGCAATTTCCTTTTCCAATCAAGAAAATTTGTCCCACTCAGCTTCTCCTTGTCGAGAATTGAGCGTAATGAAAACTGGTTGTTTGAGTCATTTGCAGACATGTTTTTATAATTAAAGAATTTGAAATGAAAAACCATTCCTAAACCAATAAGTTTTAAATTTAAAGAATACATGCAAATTTTCAATCTTATTGAGCATTTTATCCACACATTAATATTTGTCCCTGTTAGGCGAGAATAAAACAATTCCAAAATCCCAGAAATCAAAAAGTGAATAAGCATGCTTTGGCTTGTCTTAACACTTAATATTTTAGGGTCACCAATCCAATTGCTAATAGCTCTAACCCACTGTTGGTTCGATAAAATGTCGCATCTAATGCTTCCATGACATTATATCTCCATTGCTACGACATCTAAGGACTCCTTATTGATATCGTTGAGCTTAACCAAGACCTACTTGTATACCTAGTATACCTTACGTTCCTAGGGTAGTAGTGGGGCCCATCACTACGCGCATTAGTTCGGTAAGTGTTGTTCTTGGAATGGAAAATTTGGCACTATATTATAGGGACCTAGGTTTTCTATGTTGGTTGATTTAAGTGAACTTAATTAATCATCGCAACATTTAAAATCCTAAACATGCATCTATCATACCATTCAATCATATATAAACACAACTATATATATAGAACAAAAGTAAAAGATGCATTTGGCAACTAGCATGACCCCTTGAGTTTTCAAATCTTCAAGGGTCTTCGATGCATCCTCTTGGCTCATCTTCTTAGAAACGCCGTCTTTGAGACATCTCTGCCAAATATGCAATTACTAGTTACTACGGCTAGGATTAATCCAAATATTAAGGTATAAAAATATGCAACGGTACGCAAATCGTATTTAGATTTACAAACATACATAACGGATCGCAGTCCATATTTACTATCCTAATCGGGCCCCACTAGTTGCCATTTTCACAAAACCTGTGGAAAAATATACATTCCATTCATCCATTCACTATTTGTGAATGACCCATGCATTTTACAACGAAAAAATAAGTAACAATGCATAACACGCGCAAACTAGTAACTAACTTAGGTGGTTAATCCGATTCACGCGCCTAATTAAAACTAGTCAAGGTTGTTTATCATTTTATGTGATTAAGACACAATTAGTTCAAGTAATCAACGAAGATCCCATTAAATTTCACATCCAACTTAATTAATCCAATTAATCAAGTCGGTTAACCCATATTTTGCCACATTATTTTGCAAGTGCCGAGGGAACTGAGGCCTGGCCTCGTTAAAATAATGAAATAAAATAATTAAAACCGGCCTAACTTTCGCAAAATTAGCGCACCAAATGCCCAAGTGCCTAGCATCTAAGCCATGGGGCTAGGCTTGCTAGGAACCAAGGCTATGGCTGTGCGTGCTGGCATGCTTGCCTAGCTGAGTACGTTACGCTTGCTGGCACCAGCAGCATTCAACATGCTACACATGCTTGCGTGCATGCCGGCGCTGGCAGCGTGTGGCTGGGCTTGCTGGGGCTAGCATGCCTTGCTGCCCAGCAGCACTTGCGGGGGCACCTTCAAGCAGCCACACAACACACGCATCAAGCATGCACATAGTGTGCACCCAGCCCGCCACACAGCAGCAACATCTCGAGGCGTGAGCACCTCCATGCGCATCTAGGCAGCCGCATGTGGGGTGCGTGAGCAGCCCGGCTAGCCGTAGGTGGCGCTTGGGCGATTTTTCTTGGATTTGCGTGCTTTTATCTCGGGATTTTAATCTCGATATATGTGTGACATAAAATTAATTCTAAATTAATTTTAGGATCAACATTGAGCAAGAATGAAAATATAACAAGTCTAACTTAAATAAATTCAATTTTAGTGCACAAATCAAGATTAATTCAAGAACCTTTCTTTAAATTAATTTAGGCACATCTTGATGCTACAAAATTGAAGGGCTATACTCATAATTAATTTAACCATTCATAAATTAATAATGAGATTTGACAAAATTAAAGAGGTTGGAAAAACGAACCCATTCATCTAATGAAAAAATTTCCAACACTAACTTGTGTATAATTGAAAAATGACATCTCCAATATGAAGATTAATTAAATTTCAATCACAAGTTTTGAACTTTTACGACTTTAATCAACTCAAAAATGATTAAATCCAAAAATTAGTTCAACATGGAATTTAGCAATCAAAGTTCCAACCAAATAAATAATTAAAGATTGGATCTTTAACATATTAGGGACTTCAAAATTACAAGTTCACCATAAACATTCACACTTGAAGCAATTTATTTGCAAAAATGTGAAAATATCAAGTTTATGTGAAAAATGAATTCACCAAATTAAGCATCAATTATGACTTCATAAACATGCTTAATAAGGTTTATAATTGTAGTAGATTAGTGATGCAACCATACATTTAATCCACCTTTAACATGACATAATTAATCAAGGTTTAAAGATTTAAAATTTTTTGTCAAAAAGTGAAAACCCCCTCAAAAAACATGTTTCTGGGTGGATTTTGGCTTCTGGACAACCCTCAAAAAGAATAAGAAACGATTTTGAACATCGATTCCAGCAAAAATTCACTATTTTTGAGTCGAAATCTGGGTTCGTTGGCAATAAATAGTAAAAATACGAGATTAAAACCAATTAAAACGAGCTTTTAATCTAATTAGAAAGTAAAACCAGAATTTAAATCCATTTTAAATCAACTCAATTAATTATTAGTTATAATAATTAAAATGAGCGTGACTCCGATACCGCTGTTGAGTTTCGTAGTGTCCGACACTACGCGGAAGAGAAACCCGTCCAAGACCCGCCCACTAATTAAAGCAACTAAACATGTAATCACATAATTAACAACGTAAGAGAGAGAAGGAGAAAAGACATTCTTACCCTCGACGCGTGCTTCACTCGATTCATGAGCTCTTACTTGAAAGCTTAACCTCGCAAGTGCGACGACCTCCTATGGCTCGCACCCTCGACGCGACCCTAGCGGTCTTAATCCCGAAGGTTAGTCGGGACTTGACCAAATAAAACTAGAGTATTACAAACTTAAAGGTTTTCTCACTAATAATGAGATGCCTTATTGAGTTCAACTCAAGTGATTTTTCCCAAATCCAAAACTTGGGTATTTATAGGGAATGGAGACATGATCTCCCTTCTCCCATCAATGTAGAAGATTTGCATTTTTCTTCAATTTTATTTTAATCAAAAACAAAATAAAATGCAAGGCAATCAACAAGCACCAAGTGTCACATGGAGGGAGAAGGTTGGTGAGAACCACCAAAGGGGGGGGACCAAAACACCTTGCTACCCAAGCCAAACAACTAGAAAATGGTCCCCTCCCTTGACCTAGCTTGACCACGCCACTTGGCTGGCTTGCAGCCTGCCTTGGCTGCCAAGGCTGGGCAGCCCAGTCAGCCAGCACACCGCCAGCCAGCACACAGCCAGTGTTGCTGTGATGCTGCTGCTTGGTGCTGCTATGCTAGCATGTACAGCCTTGCCAGGTTGCACCCGCATGCGTGCAGCAAGCAGGCCACGCATGTGGGCTGGTGCTGTGCTGTGAGGCTATGGGGGGTGTGCTTGTGCGCGGCTGGTGCTACTGTGCTAGCAAGAACGTATAGCCACAGCGCATGCTTGCTAGGCATGCTGCCTGTGATGCTTGTGGCAGGGCTGCTATGTGCGAGGGATTAGCATGCTAGCACGCCTAGCGTGCCAGCGATGCTGGCCATGCCACACTGTTGGGTTTCGTAGAGTCTAACGCTACGCGCAAGAGAAACCTGCCCAAGACCCGCTCACTAATTAAAGCAACTAAATATTTAATCACATAGTTAACAACATAAAAGAGAGAAAGAGAAAAGACATTCTTACCCTTGACGCGTGCTTCGCTCGATCCCGAGCTCTTACTTGAAAAGCTAAACCTCGAAAATGCGACGGTCTCAAACGGCTCGTACCCATGAATCCAAACCGAACGGTCTTAATCCCGAAGGTTAGTCGGGACTTGACCAATAAAAACTAGAGTATCACGAACTTAAGGTTTTCTCACTCTACTAAGGAGATGCCTTTTTATTTCCACTTTAGTGTTCATCCCAAATCCCAAAACTTGGGTATTTATAGGGAAATGAACCTTGATTTTCCATTCTCAATCAATGTGGGAGATTTGCATTTTCCCCTATTTTATTTTAATCAAAAACAAAATAAAATGCTAAATTAATCAACAAGCTACAAGTGGCAATGGGAGGAGAGGGAGAAGGTGAGGACCACCAAGGGAGGGGACTAATCCACCTTGTTCTCCAAGGCAAAACACAAACCATTGGTCCCCACACAAAAATCGGACCACTCGTCCAATTGGTTTGCTAGCAGCCTGCCTTGGCTGCCAAGGCTGCCAGCTGGCGCCTAGCACCAAGGCTGGGCAACCCAGCCAGCCAGCATGCACCATACACACAGCTAGCTAGCACGCAGCACATGCGCAGCCATCCAGCACGCATGCGATGCTGCTGGTGCTGCTACTAGGCGCTGCTATGCGAGGCTGCTGCTTGCTAGGATACACGCATAGCCCAGCATGCACAGCGCGCTGCAGCTTGGTGTGTGGTGCTGTGCAATAGGCGAGGCCTTGGGTTCTTGGTGCGTGCCATTGCCTAGTACGCATAGCCCATAGCACAAGCACGCATAGCGAGTTGAGGTGCGTGTGCTATGTGCTGCCTGCTTGGTGCGAGGCTGCGATGAGCTAGGCACTAGACCCTAGCTCGCTAGCACGCACGCAAGGCACCATGCCTGCGTTGCTTGCGATAGCAAGGCCTAGGAAGCCTAGCATGTTGCTGGCCTTGCGATTCTTGTTAGCTAGCAAAGGGCTTGGTGCGTGGCCTAGCATGATGTGATGGCTAAGGCTGCTATGCTAGCACGCCCAACCATGCACAACCACACCACATGCATGCACGCATCTTGCGATGCTTGTGCCATGTGATGTGCGTGTGCTAGGCACACATAGGTTGGGACCTCGCCTAGACTAGTACTTACATAGCTAGGCCTATGCGAGGCTACGGCTAGGCTTGAACTTGTTACTTATTTGATTTCACGTCTCGTCAAATTCTAAATTCGACTCGACTTGCGACGCTGGGACTTGACGCTCTAAGCTTAATATCCGACGTCTTTGTTCGTAATACTCTAATGACTCATCTAATCATTCAGATTAATTCGTCATCTCGGATCGGTTGTTCGATTGGGTTCGACCCGAAGGGTTCAGTCAAGATCAAGCCGTAAGATTAATTGTACATTAACATTATTGATCGGAAGCGGCCTCCACCTAGGCATTCCGATCACTTGACCTCACTGCAGAATTAGCTTTCTAATAATTCTAAACCATCTATCGGAATAATACTCTTGTTTGAAGGACACCATTCCTTTCACACACCAGCTGGCTAGCCAGCGATGCTAGCATATGATGCTAGCTTGCATGCGCTGCTAGCAATCTTGGCATGGTGCGTGGTCTAGGCTAGCCTAATATTCGCATGGATAGGTCAACGCGAGGCTACGACTTAGCTTGAACTTGTCGCTTGTTTGATTTCTCGTCTCGTCAAATTCTGAACTCGACTCGACTTGCGACACTCGGCTTCGACGCTCTAAGCTCGACATCTGACGTCTTTGTTCGTAATACTCTAATGACTCATCTAACCCTTCAGATTGATTTGTCGTCTCGGATCGGTTATTCGATTGGGGTGCGACCTAGAGGGTTGAGTCAAGATTAAGCCGTAATATTAATTATGCATTAATATTACTGATCGGAAGCGGCCTCCACCCAGGCCTTCCGATCACTTGACCTTGATGAAGAATTAGCTTTCTAATAATTTTGAACCCTATACCGGAATAATACACTTGTTGGAAGGACACCATTCCTTTCATAATTGTCGTAAATCATTTGCACAGGTTTTGGTTTGGAACTATACCAGATCGACCTATGAGTGTACTTTAAGAGATTTAAAATCGTCGTAAGTACATTTCTCGTTATAGTTATCGGAACCATTTTCCTCGACCATGAGTATTGTAGGTTCTCTTGTTTGAGTATTAGTCCGTTTTGATGTTGTCAAACGTCTGCCGTCAAAAGGGATTATGACGACAACACTCGGGCGACTAGGTCCTCTTAGTAAGGGAAGCTAACAATACAAGAATGGGAATGTGAAAGGAATGGTGTCCCCTTCAACAAGTGTATTATTCTGATAGAGGGTTCAGAATTATTACAGAGCTAATTCTTCAGTAAGGTCAAGTGATCGGAATGCCTAGGTGAAGGCCGTTTCCGATCAGTAATATTAAGGTACAATTTATATTACATCTTAATCTTAACTGAACCCTTCGTGTCAAACCCAATCGAACAACCGATCCGAGACGACGAATTAATCCGAAGGATTTAATGTGTCGACAGAGTTTTACTAATACAGACAATGGATATCAAGCCTAGGGTGTCGAGACCAAGCGTCGCAAAATCACAAGCGACAAGTACGAGCATAGCTGTAGCTAGGCTAGGCTAGGTCATCGCAAGCCCAGGCACACCATGTGTGTTCTAGGCGCACCATGGTGTGCTAGGCGTAGCATGATGCCTAGGCGCCATCGTATCCCTAGCATCATGCCTAGGCGCCATCGCAGCCCTAGCATCATGCCTAGGCGCCATCGCAGCCCTAGCATGATGCCTAGGCGCCATCGTAGCCCAAACACCACGCACATCACCATCGGAGTGCTAGGCACATGCGTGTGTGCGTAAGCGTGTGCACCATCGCCCAGCAGCCTCGCAATGTAGCACCAAGCATTCGCATAGCTATGTGCTTGCGTGCGTGCCTTCGCATGGCAGCACCAAGCAAAGCAACCTAGCAAGCAGCACTAGCCTCGCTCAGTGCGTGTGCATTCGCACCATCGCCCAGCACCAAGCCCAATATGCGTGGCTCGCTAGCAGCAAGCATGCTAGGCCTTGCGTGCGTGATGGGCTGGCAGGCATGGCTATGCGTAGAGCCAGTGCGAGGGATGCGAGTGTGTGCGAGGCAATGCGTGGGAGTGCTGGGCTAGCGCCAACATGCTAGCAAAGCCTAGCACTAGCAATCACCAGCGCCAAGCATCGCCCAGCACCAGCACGTACTGCCTGGTTGGGGATGCAAGGCTGCTGGCTGGTGCTAGCTGGCAGCCAGCACAACCCTCCTTGAGGCGATTTGTGTGTGGGTGTGGGGACCAAGCAAAGCCTTGGGGAGCAAGGCTATGGTCCCCCCCACCTAACCTTGGGCATCACTCATAAGCATATAATTATGCCACTTATCGCGTTGTGATTGATCTAAATTATTTATTTAATTTGGAATTAAATAAATTATTGATTTTTACCGACTCTCCCACATTGGTGGGAGATTGGAAGTCAAGGGTGCATTTCCCTATAAATACCAAAGGCTTGGGTATTTGGGAATACACAACCTTGAGTGGAATTAAAAGGCAACTCTTGATTTAAGTAAACCTTGATTCGTAAAACTCATAGTTTTATTTGTCCGAGTCTCGACTAACCTTCGAGACTTAGGACGCTCGGGTCGGATTCGAGGGTACGATCCTGTTAGAGACCTCGTATTTTTGGGGTTCAAGTAAGAGCTCATTGTTGAGCGAAGCACGCGTCAAAGGTATAATCTTTTATCCTTTCTTGTGTTTAATTATGTTTTGCTTGTTAATTGCATTTATTATGGGGGCGGGTCTTGGCAGGTTTCTTTCCGCGTAGTGTGGGTCACTACGAAACCCAACAACGGTCCGGAGCCACGCTCCTTTTAACTTTTGAAATTATTAATTAATTAAGGTGTTTTAAAGTAAGATTTAATTTCTGGTTTTGCTTTTCTAATTAGATTAGAAGCTCGTTTTAATTAATTTTAAAACTCGTATTTTTATCGATTTGGCTATCGAACCCAGATTTTGGCTCAAAAATAGTGATTTTTGGGTGGAATCGACATTCTGAAACAGATTTAAACCTTTAGAGGGCTGTCGAGGAGCCAAATTCGAACCAGAAAAACAAGTTTTTGGGGTTTTTTCATTTTTCAATGAAAATTTTAAATCTTTTTAAGCCTTGATTAATGTAAGCATTACAAGGTTAGATTAAATGCATTATTGCATCCTAATCTACTGCTATTTTAAATATATTTAAGCATAATTATGGAGTTTTAATTAGTGCTTGAGTTGATATGCCTTTTCACATAAACTTGTTTTTCACAAATTTTGCAAATTAATTGCAATAATGTGTGAATGTTTGATGTGAATGTGTATTTTTAAGTTCCTAATATGTTAAAGTTCTAATCTTTAAAGGTTTAAATGATTGGACACTAACCCTAAATTCCATATTGAACAAAGTTTGGATTTTTCATTTTGGTTGATTAAAATCTATGAAGTTCAAATACTTGTGAGTAAAATTTTGATTAATCTTCATATTGGAAGATGTAACCTTGTTATTTTACACAAGTATGAAAGTTGGAAATTTTTTATCATTAGATGGTTAATTTATTTTTCCAACTCCCATTTGTTAAATCCATTATTAATTTGCATATTGGATAAATTAATTATGGACATAGCTCATTTAATTTTAAGCATAAAGAAAGACCTAAATTTGTTCAAAAAATAAATTTTTGGATGATTTAGGCTTGAGCACCATTAAAATAAAATTTATTTAAGTTAGATTTATTTTATTTTATTTTTCCTCAAATTGATTTTAAAATGTAATTTAGAATTAATTTTTGTCACACACAAATCGGAATTAAAATTCCGAGTAAAATGCACGCAAATCGATGCAAAAACGCAAGCGTCACCAAGGCTGGCCGGGCTGCCTAGCAGCCCACATGTAGGCTGCCTATGGTGCGCGCATGGCTGAGCATCAATGTTGCGTGGCTGTGTGGCGAGGGGCGCTAAAGTGCTGGGCTTGGGCAGTGGCAATGGCTGCTGGCTGCTTGGAGCGCTGCTGGGCAGCGTGGTTGCAATCACCAGCCAGCCCCCACTTGCTGGCAGGCGCCAGCATGCGTGGTGCTGGCCAGCGTAGTGTGTTGTGCTGGGCGCAGCATGCTAGCACCAAGCGCCAGCTTAGCCCTTGATGCTGATGGTGCTGTGTGGCGTAGGCTGCTGGCAAGCTTGTGCTGCTGCTGGGCAGCGAGGCAGCAAGCCCCAGCCAGCTAGCCCGCTGCTGCCTAGCAACCATGGTGCGCAATGCACCATGCTTGGGTGGGGCTATTTTGCTTAATTTTTGAGCTATGCAATTTTGCGAAAATGTTGCCGTTTTAGATTATTTATGTAATTATTTTAACGAGGTTAGACCTCGATTTTTCCGGCTTATGCAAAATTTTTTGATTTTGACAAATTATGGGTTATGCCGACTTAATTAATCGGATTAATTAAGTATGGATGCGGAATTTAGTGGGAGCTTATTAATTACGTGAGCATTTTGTTTTTAGAAATAATGGATAAACAACTTTGACTAGTTTTAATTAGGCGCGTTAATTGGATTAACCACCTAAGTTAGTTACTAGTTTTGCGTGTTTAATTGTGTATTGTGTATTTCGTAAAATGCATGGGCCATTCACAAATAGTGGCAACTAGTGGGGCCCGACTAGGATAGAAAATACGGATTGCGTTCCGTTATGTATTTTTGTAAATCTAAATACGGTTTGCGAACCGTTAAGTTTTTTGTACTTTAGATTAATCTTAGCCGTTCTAGCTAGTTATTTTATTTTGGCCAAGATGTCTCAAGACGACGTTTCGATGAAGACGAGCCAAGATGAAGACCCATGGAAATTGAAGATTTCAAGGGGTCATGCTAGTTGCCAAATGCATCTATTTTATGCTTTATATATATTATTGTTATATATGAATGTTAGATGCATGTCTAGGATTTCATATGTTGCGACGATTAGTTAAGTTCACTTAAATCAACCGACATAGAAACCCTAGGTCCCTTAATAATATTGAGCTAAAATTTTCGTTCCAAGAACAACACTTACCGAACTAATGCGCGTATGTGATGGGCTACGCCAAAGCGAGGCATCACTACTTCCCTAGGAACGTAAGGTATACTAGGTATACAAGTTGTCTTGGTTAAGCTCAACGATATCAGTAAGGAGTCCTTAGATGTCGTGGCAAAAGAGATAAAATGTCAAGGATGCATTAGATGCGACATTTTATCAAACCGAGAGTAGCTTGGAGCTATTAGCAATTGGATTGCTTACTATAAGATATTTAATGATTAAGACAAGCCAAAGCATGCTTAACCATTTCTTGATCTTTGGGATCTCGAAATCATTTTATTCTTGCCCATAAGGGACAATTTATTAATGCGTGGATAAAATGCTCAATAAGATTGAAATTATGCATGAACGCTTTTTTATTTTCAACTCATTGATTTATGAATGGTTTTTCATTTCAAATTCTTTCAATTGTAGAACAATGTCTGCAAGTAACTCAAACAACAACCATGTGTGCCCGGAAATCCCCGAAAAGTTAGCTATCAAGCGTAACTTAACAAACCTTGAAGAATGGGAAGAGGAACTCAAGAAAACTCTCCGAAGTTATTCCAAGGAGTATGTTCTGGATACTTCCCTCCCAACCCTCTGTACCAAGAAACACTTGAGTGACAAAACTTATTGTGTATGGTCCAATGATTGCAAATTAGTGTCACAACTCATGGCTAACTCCATCCCGGAAGAATGGAAAGAAAAACTTCCATTCTCTTTTCCGGACTTATTCCTTGGAGGACTAAGGGATGTTGTCGGTGTGAGATTCTCTAAGAGTTTCAACGACAACAATGATGGACTCTTGTTTGAAGTGACTAGGTCACTTACAGACATGAATGTGAAGCCATCGGATCAAGGTTGTCTTGCAAAAGAGAGGTACCACCTTTGGTCTATAGTCTGCAACACCAAGTTGAGACCGGGTATGCCCCTCCGACCCCATGTGGCAAGAATGACTAGGCTCTTCAAGCACATGGAACTCCTCGGAATTCCATTAGAAGATGGAATGGCTGGTCATATTATGCTTAGGATATGATGCATTAAGGGCATATATTTCTAAAAGAAAGGAGACACATTCTTTGAAGAATGTGGTGGAGCTACTTCACCGAGCCAACACATTTGGGGCAACAAAAAGACCAGCAAGGAGAAGGGAGTTCAAGAAGGTCAAGGAGAAGATGCGTTGCTTCTATTGTGGTGGGCAAGGCCACTACAAAAGAGAATGCAAGCTCTTCAAGGAAGAAGAGGAGAGAAATGGAGCATCTGCCTCAGGTATCTTCCTAAACACTTGTGAATTAAGCTTATCATAGATATAAGATACCAAGTATGACTCACTTTATGTTGCCTTTTCAGGGACCAAGTGAGAAGCTTATCAAGTGTTGGTGCATGGACAAGTAGACGACGAAGATGGTTTTTCGGTCGTGCTTGTATGCACTATTTTGTCTATGACATGTAATTAAACTAATCTTAGTTTTTCATCATGCTTTTGAACATACTATGATCTATGGTGTTGGACACCTAGTTATTTTGCATGTAAGACTTTGACAATAGTTGTTTCAAAATTGTCTTGCAAATATATGTTCAATGGAAATTGCATGTTTTTACATATGATTAGACAAAAGATGATACCGATAACTAAGACATCTAAGAATTCAATTTCGTTAACAAACATTAACAGATATGGCTATATCTACTTAATGTCGAATAAATCTAAAACCTTTGACAGATTCAAAGAAATTCAGAAAGAAGTTGAGAATCAACTTGGCAAGAAAATTAAAGCACTTCGATTGGATCGAGGTGGCGAATATTTGAGCCATGAATTTGACGATCACTTGAAAGAAAATGGTATTCTTTCATAGCTGACACCTCCCAGAACTCCTTAATGGAACGGAGTGTCCGAACAGAGGAATCGAACCTTGTTAGACATGGTTCGATCAATGATGGGTATTAGTAAACTTCCTATCTCTTTCTGGGGACGTGCGCTACAAACCACGGCACTAACGCTGAACCGCGCTCCGTTAAAAGCTGTTGAAAAGACTCCATATGAATTATGGACTAAGAAACCTCCTAGGTTGTCTTTTCTCAAGATTTGGGGATGCAAAGCATATGTCAAGCGATTAATTTCGGATAAACTTCACCCCAAACCGGATAAGTGTTTCTTTGTGGGATATCCAAAAGAAACCAAAGGGTATTACTTCTACAATAAATTCGAGAACAAAGTGTTTGTTGCTCGTGATGGTGTCTTTTTAGAGAAGGAACACCTTTCCAAAATGACAAGTGGGAGGAAAATCGAACTCGACGAAGTTCGAGAGGACGAGCAACAATGTCAACATGATAAAACTGACAATCTAAGTGCTTTGGAAGCAACTAGGAAGATTGGACAGAATCAAACAGACAATGTAAATGCTCAACCTATTACCCTTCGTAGGTCGCAACGACAAAGATCTCAACCAGACAAATACCTTGGTATTGTCTTAACCGATGATCAAGACATCCTAGTTATGGATGGAGATGAGCCAGCGACATACAAGCAAGCTATGACGAGCCCCGACTCTGCTAAATGGCAAGAAGCCATGAAATCCGAGATGGGCTCCATGTTTGAAAATCAAGTCTGGGACTTGGTGAATTTGCACGAGGGTTACACACCCATTGGTTGCAAATGGATCTTCAAATTGAAGACAGACAAGGATGGAAATGTATCGATATACAAGGCTAGACTAGTGGAAAAAGGTTATAGGCAAGTCCACGGGAATATTTATGATGAAACCTTTTCACCAGTTGCAATGCTAAGTGTCCGGATTATTCTAGCGATTGCTGCATATTACGATTATGAAATATGGCAGATGGATTTGAAAACCGCCTTCATGAATGGGATTTTGGAAGAAACTACGTACATGACATAGCCAGAAGGTTTGCAAGCTTAAGAAGTCCATTTATGGACTAAAGCAAGCCAGCAGGAGTTGGAATCTGCGATTTGATGAAGCCATCATCAAGTTTGGTTTTATCAAGAATCCAGATAAATCTTGTGTATATAAGAAGGTCAGTGGGAGTGAGATCACATTCTTAGTCCTATATGTCGATGACATACTGCTCATTGGAAACAGCACAAATTACTGGAGTCCGTAAAGGGCTGGTTGGGAAAGTGCTTTTCAATGAAGGACTTAGAAGAGGCACAATACATATTGAGCATCAAGATCTATAAGGATAGATCTAATAGGATGATTGGATTGAGCTAGAGTACTTACATTGATAAAGTACTGGCACGATTCAACATGGAGAATGCCAAGAGAGGGCATCTACCCATGTCCCATGGCGTAACTCTCAGCAAGAAATAGTGTCCACAGACACCTGTTAAGCGAGAGAGAATGGATCAGATTCCACATGCTTCGCTAATTGGGTCGATTATGTATGCCATGATATGTACCAGGCCAGATGTCTCGTATGCCTTGAGTGCGACGAGACGATACCAATCAAACCCAGGAGAGGCGCATTGGACTGTGACCAAGAATATCCAGAAGTACCTAAAAAGGAACTAGGATAAATTCCTGGTTTATGGTGGCCATAAAGATCTGGTTGTTGAAGGTTACATCAACGCTAGCTTCCAGACTGACAGAGACGACTTCAAGTCACAGTCAGGGTACATATCTTGCCTAAACGGAGGAGCATTTAGCTGGAAGAGTGCCAAGCAGAGCACAAATGTAGACTCTACAACTGAAGCCGAATACTTGGCTGCTTCAGAAGCTGCTAAGGAGGCTGTTTGAATTCGGAAGTTCGTCAATGAACTTGGTGTTGTACCCTCCATCAAGGGTCCGATAGATCTCTACTGTGACAACAATGGAGCTATCGCTCAGGCTAGAGAGGCAAGAGAGCACCAGAAGGTCAAACATGTCCAAAGGCAATTTCACATGGTAAGGGAATGGAAATCCGAGGGTGAAATCAGAATTTGCAAGATCGGCACAAATGATAATGTAGCTGATCCTTTGATTAAACCTTTGCCTCAAATGAAACACAACAAGCACGTTGAGGCAATGGGAATCAAGAACGTGGGAAACTGGCTTTGAAATTTCTTGTACATGTGTTTTACTTAAACTGGTTGTTTTAATGTAAGACACTATATTGAAACCATTCATTAACTGAGTAGTTAATTTTGTGCAAAATTATCATTCACTCCATTGCTATTTAATTGTGGTTTAGGATTATATAATGAGTCCGTTCGATTTATGGAAATATTCAAAACAGGGTATCAAGACCATGTCTTGGATAAAGAAACACCTGTTAACTGAACATTGAATATTTAAATCGAAAATTATCCCTAATCGAGGTCATCTAACTGATGGACGATTGATGACCACCAGAGATTAGTGTGTAGTATGATTTACAGCACCGTTTCTTGTGCCGCAAGGACATGATGGTCATAAATCATTTGCACAGGTGCCAGTTTGGAACTGCACTAGATCGACTTATGAGAGTAATTTAAGAGATTCAAAATTGTCATAAGTATATTTCTCATTATAGCTATCGGAACTCGTTTCCTCGACCATGAGTATTGTGAAGTTTTCTTGTTTGAGAACTAGTCTCTTTGATGTTGCCTAACGTCTACCGTAACTAGGGATCATAACGGGAACACTCAGGAGATTAGGTCCTCTTAGTAAGAGAAACTTACAATGCAAGATTGGGAATGTCCCCCTATTAACAATAGGGAATATGTCTTTCTTGTTTACAAGGCCGCTCGATGAGCAAGACTTTGAAAATGCATGGCCGTGCTCAAATGGATTTTAGAAATCATCTGCTTATTAACAGTCGAACTCGGAGATCGAGAAACACTTCTGAACGTAATAAGGATGACGATGAATCTTACCTTATAGTTCACAAAGAGACATTAAGCGACATAGGAAATGGGCTATACACTGTATGCACACTTGTCCGGAAGGACAAGTGGGAGATTGAAAGGAATGGTGTCCTTCCAACATGTGTATTATTCTGATAGAGGGTTCAGAATTATTATAGAGCTAATTCTTCAGTAAGGTTAAGTGATTGGCATACCTAGGTGGAGGCCGCTTCTGATCAGTAATATTAAGGTACAATTAATATTACAGCTTAATCTTAACTGAACCCTTCACGTCGAACCCAATCTAACAACTGATCCGAGACGACGAATTAATCCGAAGGATTTAATGAGTCGACAGAGTTTTACGAATACAAACGTCGGATATCGAGCCTAGAGCGTCGAGACCGAGCGTCGCAAAATCACAAGCGACAAGTACGAGCATAACCGTAGCCCTAGCATCATGCCTAGGCGCCATCGCAGCCCTAGCATGATGCTTAGGCGCCATCGCAGCCCTAGCATCATGCCTAGGCGCCATCGCAGCCCTAGCATCATGCCTAGGCGCCATCGCAGCCCTAGCATCATGCCTAGGCGCCATCGCAGCCCAAGCACCACGCACAGCACCATCGGAGTGCTAGGCACATGCGTGTGTGCGTGTGCGTGTGCACTATCGCCCAGCAGCCTCGCAATGTAGCACCGAGCATTCGCATAGCTGTGTGCTTGCGTGCGTGCCTTCGCATGGCAGCACCAAGCAAAGCAAGCTAGCAAGTAGCACTAGCCTCGCTCAGTGCGTGTGCATTCGCACCATCGCCCATCACCAAGCCCAGCATGCGTGGCTCGCTAGCAGCAAGCATGCTAGGCCTTGCGTGCGTGAGGGGCTGGCAGGCATGGCTATGCGTAGAGCCAGTGCGAGGGATGCGCGTGTGTGCGAGGAAATGCGTGGTAGTGCTGGGCCAGCGCCAGCATGCTAGCACAGCCTAGCACTAGCAATCACCAACGCCAAGCATTGCCCAACACTAGCACGCACTGCCTGGCGAGGGATGCAAGGCTGCTGGCTGGTGCTAGCTGGCAGCCAGCACAGCCCTCCTTGAGGCGGTTTTTGTGTGGGTATGGGGACCAAGAAAAGCCTTGGGGAGCAAGGCTATGGTCCCCCCCACCTAACCTTGGGCATCACTCATAAGCATATAATTATGCCACTTGTCGCGTTGTGATTGATCTTAATTATTTATTTGATTTGGAATTAAATAAATTATTGATTTTTACCGACTCTCCCACATTGGTGGGAGATTGGAAGTCAAGGGTGCATTTCCCTATAAATACCAAAGGCTTGGGTATTTGGGAATACACAACCTTGAGTTGAATTAAAAGGCAACTCTTGATTTAAGTAAACCTTGATTCGTAAAACTCATAGTTTTATTTGTCCGGGTCTCGACTAACCTTCGAGACTTAGGACGCTCGGGTCGGGTTCGAGGGTACGATCCTGTTGGAGACCTCGTATTTTTGGGGTTCAAGTAAGAGCTCATTGTTGAGCGAAGCACGCGTCAAAGGTATAATCTTTTATCCTTTCTTGTGTTTAATTATGTTTTGCTTGTTAATTGCATTTATTATGGGGGCGGGTCTTGGCAGGTTTCTTTCCGCGTAGTGTGGGTCACTACGAAACCCAACAGAATGTCCCGCTATTAACAATAGGGAACACATCTTTGTTTTTTACAAGGCCTCTCGAAGAGCGAGACTGTGAAAATGCATGGCTGTGTTCAGATGGATTTTAGAAACCATCTGTTTATTGACAGTCGAACTCAGAAATCGAGAAACACTTCTAGACGTAATAAGGATGACAAAGAATCTTACCTTATAGTTCATGAAGAGACATTAAGCGACATAGGGAAAGGGATATACACTAACTACACACTTGTGCGGAAGGACAAGTGGGAGATTCAAAGGAATGGTGTCCATCCAACAAGTGTATTATTCCGATAGAGGGTTCGGAATTATTAGAAAGCTAATTATTCATTGAGGTCAAGTGATCGGAATGCTTAGGTGGAGGCCGCTTTCGATCAGTAATATTAATGTATAATTAATGTTACGACTTAATCTTGAGTGAACCCTTCAGGTTACTCAAATTGAGTCACCGATCTGAGACGACGAATCAATCCAAAGGTTAGATGAGTCATTAGAGTATTATGAACAAAGACGTCTGGTATCGAGCCAAGAGCGTCAAAACCGAGTGTCACAAGTCAAGTCCAATTTATAATTCGACGAGACGTAGAATCTAGCAAGCGATAAGTACGAGCCAAGCCGTGGTCTCGCATTGGCCTAGCCATGCGAGTGCTAGCTAAGCGAGGTCACCAACCGCATTCATGCTAGAATGGTAGGAATCTTCCTACACTCGCACATCATACAGCACGAGCATCGCAAGCATCATGCCATGTGTGTATGTGTGCTGTGGCTGTGCGTGTTTGCTAGCATATCAGCACCAGCCATCGCAACAGCTAGGCATTGCACATCACAACTCGCAACATCGCAAGAAGCGTGCTATGCGTGCGTGTGCTTTGGATGTGCGTGCTTGGGTAGCATAGCAACACCAGCCAGAAGCAAGCAGCCCGCATTGCATGGCTTGATTGCTGAGCTCTTGTGTATGCGAGCTGGCCAGCCAGCCCAGCCTTGGTGTTAGGCGCCAGCTGGGCGGCCTTGGCAGCCAAGGTGGGCAGCCAACCAGCTATGCGTGGGGGCCAGCTCACGGTCCTAGGGGAAGACCAGTCTTGATGCCTTTCTTGGGGAGCAAGTGAGGTATGGTCCCCCCTTCCTTCCTTTGGTGGTCCTTACCTACCCTTGCTCACCATTTGCCACTTGGCGCCTGTTGATTCATTTTGCATTTTAATTTGTCTTTGGATTAAAATAAATTGAGCAAAAATGCAATTCTCCCACATTGATGGGAAATGGGAAATCAAGGCTCCCTTCCCTAAAAATACCCAAGTTTTGGGTTTGGGAAAAAGCACTTGAGTTGAACTCAATAAGGCATCTCCTTATAAGTGAGAAAACCTTTAAGTTCGTAATACACTAGTATTTTGTTGGTCTAGCCTCGACTAATCATCGAGGTAGAGACCGCTCGGGTCGGGTCGAGGGTGCGAGCCGTCGGAGGCTTACGCTTGCGAAGCTAGAGCTTTCAAGTAAGAGCTCGTAAGCGGGCGAAGCACGCGTCGAGGGTAAGATCGTGTTTTCAATTTCTCTCTCTTTTGTAGTTTAATTATGTGATTGCACTTTTAGTTACATTAATTAGTGTGCGGGTCTTACTCATAATCATAAACATAAATGTGACTTCATAAACATGCTTAATAAGGGTTATTACTGCAGAAGATTAATGATGTAACCATACTCATAATCTAACATTCACATGCCATAATTAATCAAGGTTTAAAGATTTAAAATTATTTGTCAAATACGAAAAATACCTTAAAAATATGTTTTTGGGTGGATTTTGGCTTCGAGACAACTCTCAAAGAGGATCAAAACTAATTTTGAACATCGATTCCACCCAAAATTCACTACTTTTGGGTTAAAATCTGGGTTCTTTAGCCAAAATTAGCATTAAAACGAGATTAAAACTAATTAAAACGAGCTTCTAATCTAATTAGAAAGCAAAACCAGAAATTTAAATCCATTTAAATCACCTTAATTAATTATTAGTTACAATAATTAAATGAGCGTGGCTTCGATACCGTTGTTGGGTGTCGTAGTGTCCGACACCACGTGGAATGAAATCCTCCCAAAATCCACACACAAATTAAAGTAACTAAACATGCATATTGATTAATTAACAATCACATAATTAATTAACAAGGAGAGAGAAAGAACAAAAGACGATCTTACCCTTGATGCGTGCTTCGCTCTTTCTAATGGCTCGTACTTGAAAGCGTAGAGCTTTGCAAATGCGCAAGACTTTGACGGCTCTCACCCTCGAGACCCGACCTGAACTCCCTTACCCCGAAGCTTAGTCGGAGCTAGACCAAAAGTACTTAGAGTATTAGAACGAAAGTGTTCTCGCTTGTTGAGATCCTTTTAAGTTCACAACTCAAGTGCCCTTTCCCAATGCCAAGTGATTGGTATATATATAGGGAAAGGAGCCCTTGAATTCAAATCTCCTATCAATGTGGGAGAGTTGGTAAAAATGCATTTATTCAATTTAATTTAATTCAAAAATCAAATTAAAATGCAAATGAATCAACAAACAACAAGTGTCAAGTGGATAGCAAGGGGTTAGGTGAGGACCACAAGGGGGGGACCACCCTCCCCTTGCTCCCCAAGCAACCCACACATAAACCAGCTCCCACATGCACAAGTTCACAAGCATGTGCGGGCTGGCGGCCTACCAAGGCATCCTCGCCATGGCTGGGCCTGCCAGCCAGCCCGCATAGTCCCACGCACAGCCAGCAAGCCACGCACAACCATGCGCGTTGCTGCTGCTGTTGTGTTGCTTATGCTAGGCAGCACCTAGCTGCTGCGATGCTTGTGCTAGGTGCAGCCCAACACGCTGTGCTTACTTGCAGGTTGTTGTGTGCGAGGCACTAGCATGCTAGCACGCCAGCACGCATGGTGCGCCAGCTGCTAGCTTGCGATGCCTGGCATGTGCGTGCTGCTAGCACGGCTCGGCATTGTGCTGCTGCCCAGCTAGCATTCGAATGCTTGCAGCTGGGCTTGGGGCCATGCCATGAATGCTAGCAGCTTTGGCTAGCGATACTACCCCTAGCCCTCGAATTGCTAAGGGCACTTCGAGGCTAGGGGTATATTTATAACTTGTTGTTTTCTTGATTTCTCGTCTCGTCGATTCCTAAATTCGACTCAACTTACGACGCTCGGTTTCCGACACTCTAAGCTCGGAATCCGACGTCTATGTTTGTAATACTCTAGTGACTCATTTAATCCTTTGAATTAATTCGTCGTTTTGGTTCGGTTACTGGATAGGGTGTGACGCGAAGGGTTTAGTCAAGATTAAGCTGTAATATTAATCATGCATTAATAATATTGATCAGAAGGGGCCTCCAGCTAGGCATTTCGATCACTTGACCTCACTTAATAGTTAGCTTTCTAATAATTCCGAACCTTTTATCGTAATAATACACTTGTACGAAGGACACCATTTCTTTCATGACCGAGTAACCCCTACAACACTAACAAAGTAACACCCATATGATTGTTGCCACAACGTCTGGCCAATTACATATAAAGGTTGGTGGCCCACTGGCCCCCAATACGTTACCTTGAGTAATTTCCCTTTTTATAAAGGGTTTGAATTTTTCTTTATTGTGAGATATTAAAATATAGTTGACAACAATAAATTAGTAAAGTAGTTGTCAATACAAGGTATGATTGATTTGAATATAATGTTGAACAGAGAAGACAACCTAAAAAAAAATAGAGAAGACAATTTGAGTTTTTTTTATTCTCTTTTGTTATTATATTGGATACTTTTTTTTTATTCTACATATAAATATATTGAGTAAATACAAGTTAATTTTCTAGATCAACGAAATAAACAAATCTATAGGGTCGTGATGTCGTCTTATCATTCATTAAATAATGGGTAACTAGGTGAAAACTGCAGTATGATGCGTTAAAATTTGCCACCTAGATTTGTGACTTGTAGACTTATAGTAACGAAGATGGATGTTCACGGATGACATTTTCTTCCATCAGTTACCGCGGGTAACTGCTCTATTATTGAAGTTGTGTTAGTATTACACCCAAAAATCAGATTTTTGACTTTTAATTGACTTTCTTGACTTTGACCAAGTTGAGAAGTCATAGAGTCAGTGAAGGGTCTTTAGGCTAGTTTCATTGAAACATAACTGTTTCGGGGTTTTCTGATGTCCTGCGGGAGAGTTACAATTCCGAGACTGGGACCGGACGCCTGTACCTGCAAAACAACGGAGACTCCTGGTGGTGGGCGCTCCGCCTCCAACGGTCAAGTTAGTACTTGATTAAGGAGTAATTAATGCGGAAATTAAAGTGATTGGGTCTCTCTAGGTGAGAGTGTTTAATGTAGGTAATCTGCTTTGTTAGCGTGATCAGCCTGTTATCTCTGTGTAATCCCCCCTTAATGAGGATTAAGGGAGGTATTTATAACCTTGGGAAACGTGCCAATCCTAGGTTTAGGTTAACCTAGGGCTGATTGGGCTTCCCTCAGAAGTTGGGCCTGGGTGGCCGGTTTCTCCATTAGGCATGAAGTATGCCACGTGTCATGACATAATAGGTCCAAGGTGGACAAATAAGCGGGTGCCACGTGGCAAGCCCTGACAGTTCCAACTGAGGGACACTTGGCAGGACCTGATTGGCCCACGTGGCGCATTCCAATTGGTGGGAGCAAAATCCCCTAATCATTTGCCCTTCACAGGTGGCACGTGACTGGTCACGTGTTACCTGTGACAGGTGCCGCACTGTAACAGGCGACGGCCTGCTACAGGTGTCACTCGGCGAAAGGCCGAGAGATTCTCCCGCCCAAATTTTGAATTCTGGAAGTGACCCTTCGCCTTCTCACTTCGCCTATATAAAGGAGTGTTGACTTCAGTCATTTTCACTTGAGAACTTTTGAGAGAACATTCGGACCCCTGAACTTGCTCTGACATTTTGGACCCTTTCTGCCTACCACCTGTTCTGACAAGCCGACTGCACAGGATTTTCAGAACTTCATCAATCGTCACTCGTTCAGGTAACCGTCGGTTCTCTTACTCTTAATTTTCTCTTTATTTTATTCTTTTTTGAAATGGCACCACGGAAGCACTCGACACGACCTAGATTAGTGATCAGCCGGTCACCGGGGACGGCTGAATCTAGGACTAGGAGTGCCGCCTGCCCTTTTCCGGACCCATCTTTGCCCTTTATACAAAGTCCGACTGTATCTGTGTCTATGCAGAGCATGATGGCCAGAACAAAAAAGACTGCCAGGATCTCAAATTCAGACGGCTCCTCCCACAGGGTGCCGATTAGTGAAACATTTGACCAGGCGCCAGATGTGGAAATGAAACAAAGCGGCTTGAAAGCCGGCTGTTGTGAGGGAGGAATCAAAGTGACCCCTTCCCATTTCACAGTTGACAATTCTTCATTCTCTCCTGCTCCTTTTAAAGGAGAGGAGGCGGGCCCCTCCGGGAGAGGGGAGGAGTCGTCCTCTTCGGACTCGTCAGAGGACGATTCCGAGTCTAGCTCTTCTGGCCATGTTTCTCTGGACACAGAAGAGAAAAACAGCCGCCTGCAAGAGGCGAGGCTTTCTCACGCAGTTGAGAAGGGGGACGATTGGGCGGAGCCATCCGCCTCTTAACGAGAGCAAAATACCCCCTACTACTGCACGGTACCTCGGGGCCGGATCACAGCCATGCAAGAGAAAGTGGAGAGCTTTATCGCAAACCACACAGTGGGCCCCGACTTTTTAGTGTTTGTGCCGGATCCATAAGACACAGTCGTCTGGCCGGCTGGTACCAGTTATGATAGCGCCTGCTTTGGCTGCTACGAGGCGGCCATCAAGGCTGGGCTGCGCTTCCCATTACATCCGGCTGTTCAGCGGATCTTGGATGGGTATGAGTTGGTGTTATGGCAGTTAGGCCCGAACTCCTGGGTCAAAGTACTCGGCTATGTGGCCGGGTGCGAACTTCACGGGGTGGAGCCGAGCTTCGAGGCTTTCGCCCACATGAACTACCTCAGCCGGACCCCTAAGGCAGGCGGTACCGGCTGGTATCAATTGACGAGCCACAGGGGCTACCTCATGACGAGAGGTAAAGCAAACAAATGGAAGGACTGGCGGTGCACCTTCTTCATCATTGAGAGTTCAGACACAGAGCTGAACAAGCGCTTCAACAGGTGGAACAGGAATTCGCCCCTTCTTGCAGGCGGCCGTTGCATGCCGCCTGTTCCCCCCAAGGCTAAGAAAGAGATCCTTGATAAAGGACTCTTTAAAGTAGAGTCGAAGGTGAACTCTACTTCAGGGGTACGAGAGCAAGTACCTCTGCACTGCGTCCCGAGCTTCAAATGGCTCTACGACGAGTACTTTTTGGCCGCCTGTGGCCTCAGCAGTCGGTGCTCAAGAGGTAGTCGGCCTGTCGAATACTCTGCTGTTCCGTGCATTTTGTTATAACTTTTATTAACTTTGCTGTTTGTTTTTGCAGCGGACGCCATGAGCAAAATTACCGCCTCCAAGACTGCGGCGGCCATGTTGCGGGCCTCCATCATGCAACAGTCTTCAACCGACTCCCCCAAGAAGGGGGCACCCTTGGTGGGCTTCGAACCTTTCACCCTCTTTTTGGAGGTGTTTATGCATATACTGACTTTTTTCTTCTTTTTTAGATGGGCACTCTAGAGCTTCTTCTTCCCAACAGCCGGACCCCAAGGCCCGGAGGACGACTGTTGCGAGCTCTCCTGGTTCTGCCAGGAAACATGCGGCGGCTGAGAAACAGCCGGCCACTTCTTCTAAAACTCCAGCTGGGCCGCCTAGAAGTATGAAGTTGTCCTTGTAAATTTTAGACTTCCTCCCTTTTTTACTAGGTCTAATCCATTTGTTTATGCTTGATGCAGCCGGCCCTCAGGAGCCTGACTTGGTCGAGGTGGCCAAGTCTATGATCAAGGCCGTTCCTCCAGCTGAAAGGGAGGCAGTCAGGGGTGTCGGCACCCTTGACCTAGACGGGATTGCAGGGGTCCTTGCTGAGGTATACTTAGCATATTTTTGAGTATTTGAATTCCAGGGCGCCTGTTTTCTTTTTGTTTGGAAACTGACGCCTGTTCCCCTTTTTACTTAGGCCCTGCTCCGAGTGAACGGCCTTCGCAAGCCGCTTGACCGGAAGAACAAAGAGGTAAAGGCTGCAAAAGCTATGGCCGCCTCTGACTGTGATAAGGCAATGTTTCAAATTGCCCAAAATGAAGTTCTGACCATTGATATTCTTTATTATCAGGCGCAGGCTACCGCCGCTATCCGGGCTCAGTTAGAGGCGGCCCAGAAGAGGAATGGCGAGCTGGAGGCGACCATCAACAATCTCAAGGCCGAGCTGAGACCTCTTCGCCTAAAGATGTACTCATACGAAGCCTTGGAGAAATCCTTGGCCAACGTAAACGAACGCCTGGTGACCCAGGAGAAGAGTCTTACTCAGGAGCTCTCGAAAAAGGCCGAGCAAGAGAAGAAAGAGCTGGTCCGGGAGATGATGGAAGACTCTGCTCAAATCCAGCGCATGACTTGGGGCCGCCTCTTCCCCAATGCCGACTTTGCCTCATGGGAAAAAACGTACCGCTAGTGTTCTGATACATATAATCAAGAGATCCTGGCGGCTGCTGAGGAAGAGGCGTTGGAGGAAGCGTTGGAGGAGGAGGAGCCGGTAGTGGCGCTTGTGCCACTTGGGGGTAATGCATCAAAGAAGGATGCAGCTGAAGCCGAGTCCAGCAAGAAGAGTGCTGACCAGGCGGCAGCTGCTAATATTGAAGACCTGCCCCCTTCTTAAGCTTTAAGTCTTCTTTCCACGGCCTGCGTGCCGTTTGTTTGTATTTACCCGGCCAGGGGGCCGGGGCTCTGAATATTTTGCCGGTCTTTGATGACCGGCTTTTTTTTAATGAATTTTTTGTTTTGCTTCAAATTTGTTTATTGAATATTCTGATATCCAATTGTTTGTTTATTGAATATTCTGATATCCAATTGTTCACTATACCGACTGTCTTACATGGCCGATAGTTGCAGACAGGTACGGATAGTTAGTCACGCCGCCTATGCCCCTGGACGACTGGTTGTCTGTTTCCAGGCTAGACGATCAGTCGGCCATTTATCCAATCGGTATTCGAACCATTTTAAAGACTGGATCCCCTTTAGGCAGGCGGTCCTGTCATTTGTAAAATTAACCAAGTAGGAAAGTGGTCTGACCAAGTAAACATGATTGTTACCTAGTTGCCAAGTAACTGAGTAGTAGAGGTATCAAGCGGTGGGTACCGGTTGTTCCCCTTTATTCGCCAATGTTTGTTGGCTTTCAACTCACAAGTTGTTAACCTAGCAGGAGTAGTGGTTGAGAGCCCCTGTTTGCTAAAAACAGGCGGAAGACTCATACCTTTTAGGCTCCATACTAAGTTTGAGAGAGTGACTATGAGTTAACTTTGGTGTTACTCAGTCGCCGTCACTCCTGCTTGAGTAGTAAAGGTACCAGGCGGCGGAGGCCGGTTGATCCTTTTGATTCGCCAATGTTTGTTGGCTATTAACTCAAGAGGTTACCTAGTAGGAATAGGGGTTTGAGTGCCCCTGTTTGCCAAAAAACAGGCGGTCTACTCAAACCTTTTAGGTTCCATACCAAGTTTAAGGGAGTGACTATGAGTTAACGTTGGTGTTACTCAGTCGCCGTCACTCTTGCTTGAGAAGTAGAGGTACCAGGCGGCGGAGGCCGGCTAGACCCCTTGATTCGCCAATGTTTGTTGGCTATTAACTCAAGAGGTACCCCCTGCATTTATCCCAAGTAATACAGGCGGTCATCTGACTCAGATGTCAACTGCTACCACGGTTTGGTTAGTGATAGAGTTATCCTTGTCTCAAAAACAGCTATGTGGTTGCCCTTGGGGACAGTCGTATAGGTGCCGTGTAATTAGTTTATAGAGCAATGTTCCACCCAAAAGGGAGCTGCTCTCTGCGACGAATTTCATCCGGAGGGATGCCGCCGGACGCCTGCTATGATGTTGGGACAGGTCGTATTAGTTTTGAAGATTGGATCAGTTGGCTTGGCGCCTGGTCTGATCATTCGGCCTGTGGCCTTGGTTAGTTCTTGGTGAACGTAGGTGCTAAGTAAAAGGAGGGTAGCCGCCTGTTTAGGCACATGGTCGGCCAGGCCCTAATCTTTTTTAGCTAAGTATAAGGGGGGTGGCCGTGTGTTTGGAACCAGTCGGCCATCTTTTATGGAGAGTAGCCGACTATATGTCCAGACGGCATGACCCTATGGTGAGTAAAATACTCAATGGAGAGTAGCCGACTGTAAAGGTACAGACGGCATGCCCCTCTGAAGATAAGTAAAATACTCAATGGAGAGTAGCCGACTGTAAAGGTACAGACGGCATGCCCCTCTGAAGATAGAGTAAAATACTCAATGGAGAGTAGCCGACTGTAAAGGTACAGACAGCATGCCCCTCTGAAGAGAAAATTAAACATTGAGAGTAGCCGACTGTTTGTTAGTAGGCGTGCCCCTCCTAGTACAAAATTGAATATTAAGTACGCAAACTTTTATTAAGTAGCCCCTGACTATTTACATCATTCAAAAGAAATATTTCTTAAGATTATCTACATTCCAAGTTCGAGGCAACGGTTGTCCGTCTGGTGTTCCCAGACGGTAGGTACCGTCCCTGACCTCTTCACAGATTCGGTAGGGTCCTTCCCAGTTGGGAGTTAGTTTGCCAGACTCATTAGCCCTACCAACTGCTTCCATTTTTCTAAGTACAAAGTCCCCCACTTTGAGTGGACGCCTGTGTACTTTTTTGTTGTATGATCTAGTCATTCTCAGGCGGTAAATTTCATGGCGCAAGACAGCATTGCCCCTCCTTTCAGGAAGTGAGTCTAATGCCAGGCGCATGGCTTCCCAGTTTGCCTCTTCGTCATATAGCATTACTCGAAGAGTCGGCTCGTAGTGTTCTATTGGAAGAACAGCTTCCGCACCATAAGTTAGGAGGAATGGAGTTTCTCCAGTCGCCCCTTTTTCAGTCGTCCTAATGGCCCAGAGAACATGTGGTAATTCATCCGCCCATAGGCCGCCTGCTCGTTCAATCTTTTTCTTGAGACCGTCTGAGATGATTTTATTAAAGGCTTCTACCTGGCCGTTTGCTTGTGGACGGCCGACAGATGCAAAGTAGTGTGCAATTCCTTGGTCACCCAACCAGCTTTTGAGAACAGGCGTCTCAAATTGGGGACCATTATCAAAAACCATAGACATGGGAACCCCGAACCGAGTGATCACATTTTTCCAAATGAATGAAATTACATCCTTCGTCTTGATTCCCTTTACAGCCTCCGCCTCTACCCATTTAGTGAAGTAGTCGACGGCAACAAGTATGTACCTTCTTCCGCCTGTAGCAGGCGTATATGGACCCAGAATGTCCATGCCCCACTTAGCAAACGGTAGTGGGCTATGAATGGTAGTGAGGTCAGTAGCCGGACGGTGAATTAGTTTGCCAAACCTTTGGCACTTGTCACATTTTTTCACCATCACCATCGCATCTGCTCCTAAAGTAGGCCAAAAGTAGCCCTGCCGCCTTGCCCGTTGAGCAAGCGTCCTACCGCCTATATGGGAAGCACAGTAACCAGAGTGAAGATCGTCTAGTATCTCTCGTCCCTTTTCTGGAGTAACACACTTTAAGAAGGGTTGAAGGTACCCCCTTTTGTGAAGTTCTCCCTTTATTATTTCAAAACTGGGCGCTCGTTTTTTCAGTGCTGCCGCCTGTTGATGATCATCCGGCAGGGTACCATTTGTCAGATATGCCCTGATTGGATCCATCCAGGTTGAGCTTCTGTCTAGGATTTCAATAGGTTCTTCCTCAATGCTTCTCCTAACCATTACTTCCCAAAAAACAGTTCGAGGAGTACCACAGGAGGCGGATGATGCTAATTTTGAAAGTGCATCCGCCTGGTTGTTTTCTGATCTCGGCACTTGGATCAGATGGAAATCCCCAAGGGAGCCGACTGCTTGTCGGACCGCCTGTAAATACTTGATCATGGCCGGATGGGTTGCTTCGTATTCGCCATTGTACTGACTCACTATCAATTATGAATCGGAACAGGCGTCTATTTTTCTTGCCCCTGCCGCCTTGCACATGCGGATTCCAGCTAGTAAAGCTTCATATTCTGCTTCATTGTTTGAGGCCTAAAAACTGAAGCGTAGAGCATACTCGTACCTGTCGCCCTCCGGCGACTGACATATGACGCCTGCTCCACAACCATTTGAAGTAGAGCTTCCGTCCACATATACCTTCCAGACTTGGTCTGGAATTTGAGAGTCAGGGGGACGAGTCATCTCAACAATAAAGTCAGCAAAGGCTTGCCCCTTCACTGCTTTTCTAGGCTCGAAAGTAACTTCGAGGCTCTGAATTTCTATGGCCAATTTGATCATTCGGCCTGACGACTCCCTGATGGTCAGTGGCCGCTTGATAGGTTGGTCTGTATACACAACGACTGCATGTGCCAAAAAGTAGGGCTTCAATTTTTTAACAGCCATGAAGAGTGCAAGACCAAATTTCTCCACTAAGGGATACCTCAACTCGGCATTTTTCAGTACATGACTGACAAAGTAGACCGGGAGCTGACAGCCGTCCCTTTCAGCAAGGAGAACAGCGCTTAACGCATGATCAGAGACGACCAGGTACATGTAGAGTACTTCTTTGGGCAAAGGGCTGACCAGCCTCGGCAAGGAATGCAAGTGAACCTTCAATTTCTGGAAGGCGGCCTCAGCATTCGGCCCCCATTCAAACCTTGCCTTTTTCTTAATTGCCTGGAAAAAGTATAAGCATTTGTAGCCTAATCGGCTTAGAAATCTTCCCAAGGCCGCCAGACAACCTGTTAACTTCTGAACCTCTCGGATGGTACGAGGCGACTGCATGTCAATGACCGCCTGCACCTTCTCAGGGTTCGCCTCTATTCCTCTCTGATTGATAAGGAATCCGAGAAATTTCCCAGACTCAACTCCAAAAACACATTTCTTGGGATTGAGCATGACATGGTGCCGCCTGAGTGTGGCGAAAGTTTCTCGGAGGTCCGACAGATGATCTTTCTAAAGTTTAGTCTTGACAATCATATCATCAATGTATGCCTCGACATTTCTCCAAATCTGATCAAAGAACACAGTGTTTATCATTCGCTGGAAGGTAGCCGGGGCATTCTTAAGACCAAACGACATGACCGTGTAACAGTATAACCCCTGATCAGTGACGAAGGCCGTCTTCTCCTGATCTTTCTTTCATAAAGGAATTTGATGGAAACCAGAGTAGGCGTCCATAAAGCTCATCAAAGCATGGCCGGCTGTTGAGTCGACCAGGTTATCAATTTTAGGCAGAGGGTAACTGTCTTTGGGGCACGCCTTGTTTAAGTCTGTGTAGTCTACACACATTCGCCAGGTGCCATTCGGCTTTTTAACAAGCACCACATTTGCAACCCAGTCTGGGAAGTAACATTGCCGAATGAACCCTGCATCAAGTAATTTTTTAACTTCGGCGGCTGCCGCCTGACTTCTTTCTTCGCCATGGTTCCGTTTCTTCTGCCGTACCGGCTTCTTTTTTGGATCCACGACCAGTTTATGTACCGCCAGATCAGGACTAATGCCTGGCATTTCATGGACTTCGAATGCAAAGATGTCCTTGTATTCTTTCAATAGTTTGTGAAAGTCGTCACCAGGTCTCTCAGAGCAGTCGTCCCAACTTTGACTGTTCGCTCAGGACGTGAGTCGTCTAAGATCAAGTCTGTATGCTCACCAGCCGGCTGAGGGCGGAATTCATCCGACCGCTCCTCTGCCAATGATTGCTATTTTTTGTCTTTTCTTGCGGCACCTGTCTGGGATGCCTTTCTCTTCTTGCCGCCTGCTTCTTGAACAGGCGCACTCTCCTTGACATTGTCAAGGTCTGTTTTTCCACCACTTGACCCAGTGCCCATAACAGTGGGCTTGACATCCGAGAGATAGCACTCTCGGGCCATCCTCTGATCTCCCCTTAGGGAGCCGACTGTTCCATTATCCCTCTCAAACTTGAGCAACATAAGAGATGGGATTATAACAGCCTTGGAATTATTCAAGGTTGGTCGTCCCAGAATCATGTTGTAGGCCGAGAGTTCTTCTACCACCAGGAACCGGACTACCATGTGTCGTCCTTCCCCTTTTTTGCCCAGGCGGATGGGTAAATCCACTCGTCCCAGTGGGTGGACGACTCCTCCTCCAAACCCTACTAAAGGATGGGAGGCCGGATGTATGCAATTAGTCTGATATTTTAGTTTCGACAGACATTTGCTACTGATGAGATCTGAGGAGCTTCCGGTATCTATGAGGATTCGGCCAACTCTCTGGTTGGCCACTTTACATTCAATAACGATAGGGTCGTCATGCGGCCCTCTTACCCCTCCTAGATCTTCTTCAGTGATGACAATCTCAGGAAATGAATATTTGGAGGGCCGTTCTTGGTGAACAGAATTTACATCTAACCGTCTGATGTTGTCTTTGTTGCCCCTAATAGTGGGGCCGCCTCCTGAGAAGCCGCCTGCAATTGTGTAGACGACTGCATCATATGTATCGGAGTTGTCGGCCTGTTGTTTCTTCTTGGCCGACTGCTTTTTCGAGGAAGTGTTCCCCGTAGATTTCTTGACATAAGTGTCAAGATCACCTTGCTCAGCCAGGCGGTCCAGATACCGCATGAGACTGATGCAATCATTGGTGTGATGACCAACATCTTCATGATATTCACAGAATTTATCTTGGTTTCGATAGTTTGCAGAACCCTTCATGGGGACCGGCTTCTCAATTGAGATCCGTCTCTTGATTTCCTTTAGGATAAATTGGCTAACCTTGTTAAACGCATACTTTGGGGAGTATGGTTTGAATTCTTTTTTCTTTTTCAAGGCCGGCTGTTTAGAGGAATCAGCCGCCCAGACCTCTTTTCTCTTCTCATCTTTGTTTGACGACTGTTTCTGTCGTCCTTCTCTTTTGTCGGACCTTCTCCCGTCTGACTGTTTTGCCGTACTACAAGGACAGTCGCCTGTATATAGGCTTCCGCTTCAATCAAGGCCTCTTGAAGAGTTTCCACCCTCTTTCGGACTAAATCAAATTTGAAGGTCGACCCGTCTTTGAGACCTCTGAAAAAGTCAGTATAGGCTACTTCATCCGGTAACCCTTGAATCTGTATTCTCATCAGGTTAAACCGCCTGATGTAAGAACGAAGCCCCTCCTTCTCGCCCTGCTGAATTGTTCCTAAATCAAGGGTCGTTTTCTTCGCAGGGATGTTCATGGCGAAGTTGGAGGTGAATAAGTAAGCAAGCGTCCTGAAGCTATTTACACAACCAGTCGGCAGGTTGCCGAACCATTGTTGTGCGATTCCTTTGAGAGTCGCTTGGAAACACTTGCACCAAGTGGGATCATCCAACCCTTGAAGGTACATCAGGTTGGTGAATGCCATCAGATGGTCTTCTGGGTTAGTAGTGCCGTCATAGGCGCCTACAAATACATTTTTCACTTTGGCCGGCTGAGCGGCTTCAGTAATTTCCTTGGAGAAGGCCGACGGCTGTTCACCAAGTCTAAGCAACCGTAGCTGTCAGTCCATAGGTTGGACATTTTTTGCTGCATGTCCACCAAACGGAGGTGGCTGTAAAAAATACTGTTGTTGCGGTACAAACGGTAAGTTTGGTACCGCCTGGTCGCTATGAAAGCCGGACTGACGGGAGGTGCCGCCTGACTGACTCTCATGATACGACTGAGTATGCCTCATCGAGGCATTTCGCAGACTGTCTTGGAAGTTTGAAGTAGAGGCCGACTCTGACAATCGGTCACTCTTCTTCTGCTCTAGCAGTAGCCGAGCGTCTGTGAATGTTTGCTTCGACCCGTCCGCCTGAATATGACGAACAGGTTTCCTATTTCCTGTAGGAAAACGGAATTTTTTGAAATCAAGGGCAGGTGGCTCCCGCTTCCTAGATTTAGGATGAGGAGTCGCCTCTCGCCCTTGAACTGACTTCCTCTTCAGTGAAGTGGAGGGTTTCTTAGCCGACTGCTCCTTGTCCAGAGCAGGCGACTTCTTGTTGATCAACTCTTGAATTTCTCCCTTGAAGTCCCTCATGAAGGTCATGAGTTCGTTCCTTGTGATGGGAGCAGATCCATCAGTCGGCTGCTGCCGAACAGGCGGTGCGCCTGCTGGCTAACTTCCAGTTTGAAGATGTTCCCGTTCCCTCCTTTCGGTATGACGGGTACGTCGGGCCCTTAGGGTCCCGTCTGAAGCTGTGTGAGCTTCAACTTCAAATTCATCCTCAGTATCGTGGTCCGACTGAACTTGAGGGTCGTCTAGGGGACGCCTCTCTTCAGGAGTCGGTACAGACTTGGATGCCATCTCAGAAGTACTCTCCCCACAGACGGCGCCAAATGTTTCGGGGTTTTCTGATGTCCTGCGGGAGAGTTACAATTCCGAGACTGGGACCGGACGCCTGTACCTGCAAAACAACGGAGACTCCTGGTGGTGGGCGCTCCGCCTCCAACGGTCAAGTTAGTACTTGATTAAGGAGTAATTAACGCGGAAATTAAAGTGATTGGGTCTCTCTAGGTGAGAGTGTTTAATGTAGGTAATCTGCTTTGTTAGCGTGATCAGCCTGTTATCTCTGTGTAATCCCCCCTTAATGAGGATTAAGGGAGGTATTTATAACCTTGGGAAACGTGCCAATCCTAGGTTTAGGTTAACCTAGGGCTGATTGGGCTTCCCTCGGAAGTTGGGCCTGGGTGGCCGGTTTCTCCATTAGGCATGGAGTATGCCACGTGTCATGACATAATAGGTCCAAGGTGGACAAATAAGCGGGTGCCACGTGGCAAGCCCTGACAGTTCCAACTGAGGGACACTTGGCAGGACCTGATTGGCCCACGTGGCGCATTCCGATTGGTGGGAGCAAAATCCCCTAATCAATAACAACCATTGGGATAATATCACACTAAGGCCCAATTATATAAAGACCGGATTAGAAGGCTAATCGATGATTTTAATTTTCGAAGTAGAGTTGGCGCCAAAAAGCATAACCTTACAACAATTATGGGAGTCGGCCATAACCACTCCATTTTGCATATAAGTACAAGTACAGGGACCGAAAGAAGGACATCAAAAAATAACTCAACAACAAGTATTTCATTTCTTTTAAGCTTTCTTTTTAGCTTTCGTAGTTTCCCTTAGCAGCCAAGCGATAGTGTAGTTTATCACATAGTATGTATTGAAGATCGTTCGTCTTTTCCAATTGTATAACTATGGAGGTAACCTCTCCTTTAACTTGTACAATTGTAGACCTGACTCTATCCTTTCATTAATGGAATGCATTTGTATCTTTTGTCATATGTTTATCTACTCGTTTCTATGAGCAATCTAACTTGTTTTACTTCTTTTGGAAAAGCTTCCTTATTTGTTTGTTTTACGTTAGCAAGGTTATCAATCTTTGAAACCGGTAACTCGAGGGGCAACCCCCTAATACTCTAGAACAAGATAGAGTATTTAACTTGTTGGTAAAGAGCAATATTTACCTCAACAAGTTATTTGGCGACTATAGTGGGAGAATACTACATTTAATCCATTTAACTCTTGTTAATTTGGAAGTTTTTCCCATGGCTTCTAAGCGTTCATCATGTAAAGGAAACACTCAGAAAGATTTTAATTCATCTGAACACAATCCTGAAACTATTTTAGAGGATCAAAGAGATCTAGAGAATCAACTGCCAACAGAACGCATGGTACACTTTTTCGAACCATTTGAGCCTCACACACAAAGGTAAGATGAATCGGTTTTAGAAGGAATGGTAAGCCAATCCCCTACCAGACACTTACTGTACACAACTTACACTAAATATGTGGAAATCGTGAAGAGTCTAATGGAGGATCTAAAAGAATATAATAGAGAGCATATTAATAACTACTATCGTGTCATGGTGGAAGATACCTCCATAGTGGTAACTATCGAGTTGAAAAACTTTGACTCTAGTACCCAACAAGTGGTTACCAGATAGGTAGATTATTCTAGATATTAATTAATCTCTCAACACTAATAACTTGGCATTATCAAAAAGTGTAGCAACCAAAGTAGTTACAAGGCTTAAACTTTTAGTGGAGAAGCATGACCAACTTAATTAGAAGTTGATGAATGTTTTAACCGCTTTAGGTAGTGGGATTAATGAAGAAAATCAAAGGGATAACGTCCCTCTAGGATACCCTAGAGTAGAGAATATGACAAGATCTCTTGCAAATCCATGCCCTGTATTAGTTCTAAGAAGTATCCCTCCTATTAGTTCCGATGAGGGGTATAGGAGTCAAGGAAGAGTTAATGGTTCAGGGCCAAGTTATGAGTCAGGCTATAACCATAATGGCCAGGGTCCATCTTCCTCTTTTTTGTCTCCACCGGTTACCATACACCCATTAACCTCTTCAATGGGTAACGTACCTTCTTTAGGAGCAGAGATTGGTGTTAGTTTTGCAACTATGGTATTGGAAATCTGCCAGATCCAACATGCCATACACAAGCTGCCTTTTTTGCACAAAGGATGTCCTCTTAACCTATTGGCATGAATGGTCAACAATCATCCACACAACCTGAGAGTTATAACCATTATCCACACGGATACTCTAACCCTGTCCACCTTACACAAGGATCCTCATGGAACCAGGGTCAGGCCAGTGGTCCATGTGGAGATAGGTATCTAGTGATGTCTCAACCCAATCCTAATACTTTAGGAGGGACAGGATTTGGATACAAGGTTTTCCACAATCCTCAGGGGAATCAATATAATCCCTTTCATATGCAAGACACACTAGTTCAACAACCTAATGGTCCAATGCAAGGTCAACCTCCACAAATAGGACAAGAAGCCCTGCTCAAACAAGTGGAGGAGATGATCAAGAGGGCTATGGGTTAGAACGGTGGATATGCTAGAAGGGGAACCTGCAGTCCATATCCTGAATGGATTGATAGGATGTATCCTGAAAGGAAAGGTGTCCTTCCAACAAGTGTATTATTCCGATAGAGGGTTCAGAATTATCGGAAAGCTAATTCTTCAGTAAGGTCAAGTGATCGGAATGCCTAGGTGGAGGCCGCTTCCGATCGGTGATATTAATGTACAATTAATATTACAGCATAATCTTGACTGAACCTTTCGGGTCGAACCCAATCGAACAACCGATCCGAGACGACGAATCAATCCGAAGGATTTGATGAGTCGTCGGAGTTTTACGAACAAAGACGTCGGATATCGAGCTTAGAGCGTCGAGATCGAGCGTCGCAAGTCGAGTCGAATTTAGAATTCGACGAGACGAGAAAAATCAACAAGTATATGCTAAGCCGTAGCCATGCGAGTGATAGGCTAGCCTAGGCCACACACCCATACCGAGCTTACTAGTAGCGCAGGCTAGCTAGCTGGTATGGCAAGGCTAGCATCGCTGGCGCGCTAGGCGTGCTAGCATGCTAGCGCCTCGCACATAGCAGCACTAGCGCAGCATCGCAAGGCCAGCTGCAGCACGCAAGTGTTGGGCCTCGCTAGCAACACTATGCGTGCTTGTGCATGCGTGTGTGCTAGCCAAGCAGCATCAGCCGTTGCAACGTGTTTTGCGTGTTGCTAGTGTAGCAGCACGTCACTGTGTGTGCTAGTGCTATGTGCGTGTACGCCTAGCGAGCAAGGCCTGGCACCAGCGCCTAGTGAGCAAGGTCAAGCACCAGCGCCTAGCGAGCAAAGCCAGGCACCAGCAGCGTGTGCCAGCAAGCAGCGCCACACCACTCGCCCAGCAGCACGCACCAGGAAGCAGCATGTGCTGGCTGGCAGCCTGTGCTAGCTGGCTGTGCATGTGCGTGGGGTGGCTGGGCAGCACCTCATCCTTGGCAGCCAAGTGGCAAGGTGGTCCGGTTTTTGTGTGGAAACCAAGGGATGGTGTTTTGGCTTGGGGAGAAAGGTGTGATGGATCCCCATGTGGTCCTCACTTAACCTCTCCTCACCATGTGACACTTGTTGATTATCTATTGCTTGTCATTTTATGATTGAAATGCAAATTCTCCCACATTGGTGGGAGAATGGGAAATCAAGTAGCATTCCCTTATAAATACCCAAGTGTTGGGCATATGGGAATTACTTGAGTAGAACTCAATGAGGCATCTCCCATTAGGTGAGAAAACCTCTAAGTTCGTAAAACTCCAAGTTTTTATTGGTCGGGTCCCGACTAACCTTCGGGACTTGGACCGTTCGGGTCAGGTTCGTGGGTACGAGCCGTTGGAGGCGTTCACACTAGTGACGCTTGAGCTTTCGATGTAAGAGCTCGATTTGCGAGCAAAGCACGCATCGAGGGTATAACTTCTTTCACTCTTCTTTTAATTATTGCTTAATTATGTTTATGCTTGTCTTAATTGCTTTAGTTATCGGGGCGGGTCTTGGGGGGTTTCCTTTCCGCGTAGTGAGGGTCACTACGAAACCCTACATATCCTTTTCCAATGAGATTCAAAGTTCTTGAATTCTCCCCTCTCTTTTCTAGCGACAGTATAATGTATGCTGAGGAACACTTGGTCAGATTCAACTGCCAGTGTAGATAGGCAACAAATAATGAATTCCTTAAGCTTAGAATGTTTTCCAGTTCTCTTACTAGTACTGTCTTTTCTTGGTTTACTCACTTACCACCAAATTCAATTCCAAATTGGCAAGATATGCAAACATAATATCTTCTCCATTCCACTAGAATTGAAGCAGGGGTCGCTATAAGTGATTTAGCTAAGATAGTGCAAGAAAAAGGAGAGCCTGTAGGGGATTACATTCACAGATTTAAGAATGCTAAGATTAAATGTCACTTGAATACACCTGAGTCAGAATTCGTGTCCATCGTTCAAAAGGATTTGTCCTTTCCTTTCAGGAAAAAGTTTGAAGGACATTATTTCCTTGATTTTGTCATTTTATCTAGCGCTGTAATGGCTTACAAAAGATGTTTAGAAGAAAAGTTTATATCTAAACATAAGTATTATGCTAGTATGGATGAGGAGTGTAATTAGGTTGATGACATGTATGAGGCAGCGATAGCTGAATTTGTACAGGGTCCTTCATTTAAATGTCCTCCTTTAACAAACAAAAAGTTCACTTATAAGAAAGATTTGAGATCTGATCAAAAGAGGGAATACACCTTCAATATTAGAAGATGTGATGAAATATTTAATTGGATTCTAAAGTCATAAAAAGATTAAGTTAACAGGGAGGCATAAAACAAGATGAGGTTAAAGGAAAGAACTACTGTAAATGGCATGACAGTTTTACTCATAAAACTAGCGATTGCATAATATTTAGGAATAAGATTCAGGATGAGATTGATAAAATCACATAAATTTCCCTGATGAAAAAGTTAGTTCTTGTGAAGTAGAGTTAGGGTTTGCTATGAGTAAGAAGTCTATGAATTGAATTGTTTCATGGTAAGTGCTAACATGGATATTGTGCAGGATGAAATACATAGACTTAAAGAGGTTACTATTGCGCTCAGATTGTATGAGAGGCTAGTTAAGGAAGGAGTAATTGTTTCACCTTCATGCCAAGATGATGACTATGGAGATATGATGATATGTAGATGACACTTTAGTTCTGCTCATGCTACCAGTGAATATTTGGCCTTTAAAGGGTTTCTGAATAAAAAGATCAAAACGAATGAAGTGATCATTTCAGAGCAGGAATATCAGGCGATGAAACTTGCTGAATTTAATCCTAAAGGGAAGAAGTGTTTGGTTTTGTAGCGTCCAACGCTACGCGGAAGAGAAACCCGCCCAAGACTCGCCCCAATACTTAAAGCAATAAAGCATGCATAAACATAATTAAACAAAAATTAAGAAAAGGGATAAAGAAGTAATACCCTTGAAGCGTGCTTCGCTCGCAAACCGAGCTCTTACTTCGAAGCTATTAAGCCTCACAAGCGTGACGGCCTCCAACGGCTCGTATCCACGACCCGACCCGAACAATCTTCGCCTCGAGGGTTAGTCGAGACTTGACCAAGTATAAAACTAGAGTTTTAGGAACTTGAAGGTTTTCTCAATAATAGAGATACCTTTTTGAGTTCTACTCAAGTTGTTTCCCAAATGCCCAATTTTGGGGTATTTATAGGGAATGGCAACTTGCATCCCCATTTCATGATCAATGTGGGATAGTTGCATTTTTCACTAATTTATTTAATTCAAATATAAATTATAAAATAATGCAATTGCAAATCAACAAGTGGCATGAGGAGAGGAGAGGTTAGGTGAGGACCATGACCATGAGGGGACCATACATTGCCTTGCTCCCCAAGGCTTTGCTCCAAGCATTGGTCCCCACCTCTCACAAACTGGCACTAAGCAAAGGGAGTGAGCTTGCTGCCAACCTTGCTGGCCAGCTTGCACTGCTAGCATGCACAGCTAGCACGCACAGCGAGGACGCCTAGCACATGCGTGCTGCTAGCGAGCCACGCATGATGTTGGCTGCTGGGCGCTTGGGCGAGGCATCGCTGCTCGTTGCATGCTGCGATGGTATGCACGCACACGCACGGATAGCACAACATGTTGTTGTTTCTTGGTGCTGCCATGCGAAGGCACGCACGCAAGCCAGCACGCATGCTGCTGCCATGCGTGGCACGCACACACACGCAAGCACGCATGGTGCTGCGATGGTGCTGCCATGCGAGGCACGCACACACGCAAGCACCTAGTGCTAGAGATGGTGTTGCCTTGTGCGCCTAGCGCACACATGGTGCGACTAGCACGCATAGTGCATGCTAGCTTGAGCTAACCTAGCGTCCACATGGATAGGCCATTGTGATGCTATGGCTACGCTCGAACTTGTTGCTTGTTGATTTTGCGACGCTTTGTCTCGATGCCTTAGGCTCGATATCCAACGTTTGTGTTTGTAATACTCTAGTGACTCATAAAATCCTTCGGATTGATTCGTCGGTTTGGATCAGCAGTTCGTTTGGGTTCGACCCGAAGGGTTCAGTAAAGACAAAGCTGTAATACTAATTGTTCTTTAATATTACAGATCGGAAGCGGCCTCCACCCAGGCATTCCGATCACTTGATCTCACTGAAGAATTAGCTTCCTGATAATTCTGAACCCTCTATCAGAATAATACACTTGTTGGAAGGACACCATTCCTTTCAATCTCCCACTTGTCCTTCCGGACAAGTGTGTATATAGTGTATAACCCATTTCCTATGTCGCTTTATGTCTCTTTGTGAACTATAAGGTAAGAATCTTCGTCATCCTTATTACGTCCAGAAGTGTTTCTCGATCTCCGAGTTCAATTGTCAATAAGCAGATGGTTTCTAAAAGTTCAAAACGAATGCAGTGATCATTTCACAGTCTCACTCTTCACGCGGCCTTGTAAACAACAAAGACATATTCCCTATTGTTAATAGGGGGACATTCCCAGTCTTGTACTGTAAGCCTCTCTTACTAAGAGGACCTAATCTCCCGAGTGTTCCCGTTATAATCCCAAGTTACGGCGGACGTTTGACAATATCAAAGAGACTAGTACTCAAACAAGAGAACTTCACAATACTCATGGTCAAGGAAATAGGTTTCGATAGCTATAATGAGAAATGTACTTATGACGTTTTAAATCTCTTAAAGTACTCTCATAGGTCCATCCGGTATAGTTCCAAACCAATACATGTGCAAATGATTTATGACAATCATGTCCTCGTAGCACAAGAAACGGTGCCATAAATCATACTACACACTAATCTCAATGGTCATTAATCGTCCATCATTTAAATGACCTTGATTAGGGATAATTTTTATTTTAATATTCAATGTTCACTTAACAGGTGTTTCTTTATCCAAGACATGGTCTTGCTACCTTGTTTTGAATATTCTTAGAAATCGAACGGACTCGTTATTTAATTCTAAACCACAATTAAATAGTTTGTGGAATTTTATTAGTAGAATTTTATTCCACTATGAAACTTCCAAACGTTTCATCTTATGATAAATGGTTTTCCCCAAATGCTTTAAGAGTAACACTCTTCACAAAACATTTATAGAAATCACACTCATATTTAATATGCTTAATTTCTTTCATGCAATTTGGTGTATGTTGTTGTACACTTAATTCATAGGTTTAGCTACTATTAATTTGCAAATCTTAGCATCTTCATTATCGAACAATTTCATAATAAGACGATAAAATTTTGAGGGTGTTATGGATCATATGTGATTTAGGATTTATTGTCCAAGTGATGGCTCCCACTCATTTTCATGACTTGAGATCTTTCAACTTGACAACCTTTAATCCACGTTCGACAACGAACTTTCCGTTGAACACTTTCTTATTATTGCCTTCCATGCAACAATATTCTCAACATGTATTTCAGTAGACATTCTGATGGTGGTTTGCTCGGATTTCATTCCAAACGGTTTATAATGATTTGGGAGACCCTAATCACTTGTGATTATGGAAATTTACCTTAAATTTCCGCGCATTATACATGGATGTGCGTCCATGTTACCATTCTCAAGCGACGACGCATTCTAGCTCGTGCTTATAAACGACTTCCTTATCAAGGATCTAATCCTTGCTAAGGATGTGCTTGCCACATCAATTCTCAAATTACATTTGTTTCCATGCGTCAAGAACTTATCCCCTTTTACTTATCAAAGTATTTTGGATTTTTCTTGATCATAATCTAACGATTCATCAATTATATTTAGATTGATTGGTATTTTATACTTCTCATGCTCTAAGCATGTAAGTTGAGTGATGAATCCATATCATAGTATACATGATGGTTTTAATTGCAGAATTATTCCCAATATCTTCCATTCATGTGACCTTTTAGCTCATCTAGTTTCACTGAGTCTTGCTAAACTGTTTGATATGTGATACGGTTGAAAGTCTCTATTAGAGTCTTTCTTGTTTGACTTAGTATTTGCCCAACTTATACTTAGTTCAAACATTTACTTAGTTTTATACATATGGGTCGAAAGCCTTTTCAAATCCTTCATGTGTTAACACGGTAAATTCCTTTACTCGTTTAAACATTTCATTAAGTCTATCCAATAGATCTTAATTCCCACTATATACTAAGTATCGCCTTTTGCTTGGTCCATTGTCGAAAATCCTTTCAAATCTAAGCATTTAGCATTTGATAGTCATTTCACAATAGAGTTCATAAACTTCTTATTGGACCATACAAGATTGACTCTTGCTCCCACTAAACTTCTTGTTTATAAGAATTTCTATGATTCTCCATAAGCTAAACCTTTTATTGACTTTATGAGAATACATGTTCCAATTCCTACATGCAAAGCTTCATTTAATCCCACAATGGCTTTCTTGAGCTTGCTTTCAAATCTAGTGTTATTTAGAATTACAAAACCCTTAGACTATTTCCATAGTCTCTTCCAAAATCCAATTTTAGGAAGACGGTTTCGTATTTTGCCATATTTCATATGCACAATTTTGCTAGAACAATCACGAAAAGACTTAAGCGTTCCGATTGGTGAATAGGTTTTTATTAAAATCAACGCCGTGAATTAATTGCATCCTTTTCAACCAATCTAGTTTTGTATGCTTATGCATTTCCACTTTTGTCAGTTTTCTCCTTGAAAACTTATTTGCGATTGATGGGTCTATCACCCTTCATGCAAATGAATCAAGTTCCAAACATGATTTACAAACATGGAGTCTATTTCAGATTTTATGGCCTCTAACCATTATTCGGAATTTGGATTTGTCGTAGATAATTTACAATACACTATTCCCTCACCATCTAATGGTGAATAGTATGCTTGAAAATCTTAGGTTTATTTATAACTTAGTAGAAATTTATAGGATTATATCCAAGCCTTTGGTGAATTCTATACCTATACCGGGTAATTGCATCAAACACTGAGTTTCAAGGTGCTTTTAAAGGCCTTTGATTATACTGATCTTACTCCACCACTTCTAAAGTTTTGTGAGTATTGAATTCTCATTTAAGGCACTTGTAAAGTCCTTTGAGTATTCTTGATCAATCATTCTCATGAAGCCCTTCTAAAGTCTTTGGAGATTCTCAGTTCTAGTTTTTTGCTAATCTCGATGGTCATCGAGTTCATTTTCCTCCCACTTGTCGTTTTGGAAATGTGTTACTTTCCAGAAAGACACCACTTAGAGAAACAAATACTATGTTCTCAATTAGGTTGTGGAGGTAATGCCCGTAGTCTCACTTGAATACTTACAAAGAGACATGTATATTCTCTTTGGGTAAAAGTTTATTTTGAAACAAACAGTTAGCTCCTTCTCGAGCTACCTTAGCCCTTATTGAGCCACTTATCTCCCACTGAGTCAATGAACTCCCACTGAGCTAAGAGCCCTAGACATATATTTGAAAAGACGCTAGAAACTATTTCTATCCATAACTGAATTATGGTGTCCTTTCATAGCTTAGACAATTTTGTTTAGTGTAATATTAGTCATTTGTGCAAATCTTTAAGAACTTTATAGGAAGGGATGTGATCCATCATCATTCGAGTCATTTCCAAATGGCATCGAGGTCTCCGTCAAGACATACTATATTCTTTGTGGAGCTAAAATTTCATAAGTTTGATACGATCACTCTTGGCTCAGGTAAACATCGCTCGATCTAATCTAGAAGTTTTGATATCTTGCCAAGTAGATTCTATACTTCACTGAACATTTGAGCTACTCAAGGTCCAGTTTATTCACATTTGATAATGTAGCAACATTCTTTCAAATCCTTGTGAGACGTTAAAGTAATGGAATCCTCTTTAGCTTTTGGAGTCAATTATCTATGCCAAACACAATAGCTCCTTTCTTTGTCGATTTCAACAAGTAAGACTGCTTGTCTTAGAACGATTCCAAATCGATCAACTATCAAGAGTCTATCTAATAGAGCCTTGAGTATGTTCTTGTCGATGTGACATTGCTAAAGATGTTTGGAACACAAATCATGTTCATGACTTGAACTTTTGAGTTTTCATGTCAGGGAAATGTTTGTTTATAATCAAGCATTCTTGACACTTGGGTTAGACAACCATGACATTCAAATAAAACCCGCAACTATTGCTCTTTTATTGAATGTGAGTCCTTCCGTGTGTAAATGGATCGTTTGCTGATTATGGAACACAATAACCATTATTCGTTCCAGCCTTGGCTTAAAAGGACTTTAAACAAAATAAATGACCTTACAACTAATGTAGCACTACTTGCTTCATTCTAAGCTTGTAAGTCAATAATTTAGCTTGTCTTCAACGGTTTGATGTCACTTACAAAGTGGAACACTCAAGCAGTATCCAATACTTGTGAAGATAACGAATTGCTAAGTTGACCATAGTGACATGAACTCATGGGTAGAGAAGGAATCTTATTCCTTTCCTTTGTTCCTTGTTTCCTATATTTCTTATCATAGACCATCTCATAACTTGAGAACCATTTCCTTAAGTTCCTTGACTTATACACTTTGTTAGGCATAATTAAGCATCTAATGCGTCGTTAAACAAAGTTCCATCTTTTCTTTCAATTCATACTTGAATTGCTACATCAATGAGTCCTGCTCATTTGTGTATGAAGCGAAAAGATATGTTGGTTGTCAACCATTGACAATTTGAATTTTTCAACTCAATATTTCATGTTCATCAAAACTACCCAGTATTTTGAATACATGATTTCCAATTGTCCTTTCGGACTTTAGTCATAAAAGTCAATTATGAGAGGTTATATTTTAGAAATGCCTTTCCATTCTTTGAGAACCATTCTCAAAAGATTTCCTTTACCAATCATTGGAAAAACAATATATAATTTGATTTAAAAATCTACAAATATAAGTGCAAAGTATAACCATTTATCAAGTTCATAACATAATAAGTTTGAAATTCAAAGCATACATGCAAACTTTCAATCTTATTATGCTTCTTATCCACGCATTAAAATTTGTCCCTTTTTGGGCGAGAATAAAACGATTCCAAGATCCCAAAAATCAAAAAGTGATTAAGCATGCTTTGGCTAGTCTTAACACTTAATATTTTAGGGTAAGCAATCCAATTACTAATAGCTCCAAGCTACTCTTGGTCCGATAAAACGTCGCATCTAATGCATTCTTGACATTTTACCTCTTTTTCCACGACCTCTAAGGACTCCTTACTGATATCGTTGAGCTTAACCAAGACCAACTCGTATACCTAGTATACCTTACGTTCCTAGGGAAGTAGTGATGCCTCGCTTTGGCAAAGCCCATCACGTACGCGCATTAGTTCGGTAAGTGTTGTTCTTGGAACGACAAATTTTAGCTCAATATTTAAAGGGACCTAGGGTTTCTATGTTGGTTGATTTAAGTGAACTTAACTAATCATCGCAACATTTGAAATCCTAGACATGCATCTAACATTCAAATGTATATATAATCACAATAATATATATAAAGCATAAAATAGATGCATTTGGCAACTAGCATGACCCTTGAATTCTTCAAATCTTCAAGGGTCTTCGTATTGGCTTGTCTTCATTAAAACGTCGTCTTGAGACATCTTCGCCAAAATAAAACTACTAGCTACTATGACTAGGATTAATCTAAATATTAAGGTACAAAAATACTCAACGGTACGCAGACCGTATTTAGATTTACAAAAATACGTAACAGATCGCAGTCCGTATTTGCTATCCTAATCGGGCCCCCACTAGTTGCCATTTTCACGAAACCTGTGAAACAATATATTTCCATTCATCCATTCACTATATGTGAATGGCCCATGCATTTTACGACAAAAAAACAAGTAAAATTGCACAACACGCGAAAACTAGTAACTAACTTAGGTTGTTAATCCAATTAACATGCTTAATTAAAACTAGTCAAAGTTGTTTAATATATTATGTTTATTAAGGTGCAATTTGTTCACGAAAAAATCATAAGCTCCCACTAAATTCCGCATCCAACTTAATAAATCTAATTAATTAAGCCAGTAAACCCAAATTTTATCAAAATTAAAATTTTGCAAGAGCCGGAAAAATCGAGGTCTAACCTCGTTAAAATTTTTAATTAAAATTAAAACGACAATACTTTGCAAAAGACGATAGCCCAAAAACTTAAGCAAAAAACGTCCCACTCAAACCTTGTGGGTTGCGCACCATGGCTGCTAGGCAGCCCATGTGTTACGCCTGCTGTGCTGGGTGCTCGCTACGTATGCTGCGCATGCTAGCTTGCTAGCTGGTGCCTGGTAGCGCATGGCAGGCTGGCTTGAGCTTGCTGCCTCGCTGCCCAACAGCACGCACATGCAACTCCAGCAGCCCAGCCACGCACCTAGCCCTACAACAGTACGCAACAGCATCCCTCGCCGCACTACTCAGCAGCATCTTGAGGCTTAAGCACCCCTTGTGCGCACCTAAGGCAGCCACATGCGGGCTGCTAGGCAGCCTGGCCAGCCTTGGTGACGCTTGGGTGTTTTTGTCTCGATTTGCATGCCGTTTCTCGGGATTTTAATCCCGATTTACGTGTGACATAAAATTAATCCAAAATTTATTTAAGAATCAATTTAGGGCAAAATGAAATTAAAATAAGTCTAACTTAATTAAATTCAATTTTAATGGTGCACAAGCCTAAATCATCCAAAATTACCCTTTTGAAATAATTTAGGTCTTTCTTTATGCTTTAAAATTGAAGGGCTACACCCAAAATTAATTTAACCCAAATGTAAATTAATGATGAGTTTTGACAAAATAGGGAGTTGGAAAATAAAACCAATCATCCAATGAAAAATTTTCCAAATTTTAACTTGTGTAAAATAATAAAATTACATCTTCCAATATGAAGATTAATCAAAATTTTGTCACAAGTACTTGAACTTTAAGGACTTTAATCAACCAAAATGAATAAATTCAAATTAGTTCAACCATGGAATTTAGAATCAAAGTTCTTACCATTTAAACACTTAAAGATTGGATCTTTAATATACAAGGAACTTTGTGTAGGGTTTCGTAGTGACCCTCACTGCACGGAAAGAAACCCTGCAAGACCCGCCCCGATAACTAAAGCAATTAAAGCATGCAAAACATAATTAATACATAATTAAAAGAAGGGATAAAGAATTATACCCATGACCATGAGGGGACCATTGCCTTGCTCCCCAAGGCATGCTCTAAGCATTGGTCCCCACCTCTCACAAACCGGCATCACCAAGGGCTGCTGGGCTGGCTGGCAGCTAGCATGCCAACACGCACCAGGTGGCCTAGCTAGCACGCACAGCCCTAGCCAGCACATGCGTGTTGCGTGCTGCTGGGCTGCTAGGCGCTGGGCGTTGCTAGTGCTGCTGCTGCCTAGCCATCGCACACGCACACGCACTAGGCGATGCCTGGCATGGCGCTACTGTGCGAGGCTGCAAGCACGCTGCGATGCCATGCATGCACACGCACACACGCATAGGCCTAGCCATGCTATAGTGCTGTGCTGCGATGGTGCGACAACCCTAAGCATACATGTAGGGTTTCGTAGTGACCCGACACTACGCGGAAGGAAACCCACCAAGAATCGCCCCTTAATTAAAGCAATTAAACAAGCATAATAATCTTAATCAAACAAGATTAAGAACAAGAATTATACCTTTGACGCGTGCTTCGCTCCCAAAGAGCTCTTACTTCAAAATCCCGAAAAGACGAGATCTCCGACGGATCGTACCCTCGACCCGACCCGAGCGTCCTAAGTCTTGAAGGTTAGTCAAGACCCGGACAAAATAACTATGAGTTTTACGAATCAAAGGTTTACTCTTTTCTTAGAGTTTCCTTTTTAATCCCACTCAAGGTTGTTCATTTCCCAATACCCAAGCTTGGTATTTATAGGGAAATGAACCCTTGCATTTCATTCCCCAACCAATGTGGGAGAATGTGTTATTTGCTAATTAATTTATTTCTAAAATAAATCAATAAATAAATGCAATCACAATTCGACAAGTGTCAAAGGGAGAGAGGGTATTAGGTAAGGACCATGGAGAGGTGGGGGGGACCAATGCCTTGCTCCCCAAGGCTTTCACAAAGCCTTGGTCCCCACTCTCCTCACAAACCGCCTCAACCAAGGCTACTGGCCAGCTGCCAGCTAGCACGCCAGCTGGTTGTGCCAGCTAGCTCAGCATGCTAGCACAAGCCCAGCAGCAGCGCTGGTGCTTGCTGGTGCGTGCTGGCGCTGGTGCTGGCTGGTGCGTTCTGGCACTGGTGCCAAAATCCCACGCATCATCGCTGCACCATATGCTCGCATGGCCCAGCATGCGTGCTGCTAGCGAGCCACGCATGCTGGCCTCTCGCTTCGCACCACACTCGCACATCATTCGCGCCACGCATCAGCCTCTCTCGCACGCAATGCCTAGTATGCGTGCTGCTAGCAGACCACGCATGCTTGGCCTAACGTTGCTAGCTTGCTAGCCCCTCGCACATACTCGCACAGCCACACGCATCAGCCTCGGCCATGCACCGTGCACCAAGCACGTACATGCCTCGCCCAAGCACCACGCACCACGCATGCGCCACTGCCTAGCACTAGCTGTGCTTGGTGCGTGTGGTCCTGCCATGCGCCCAGCATTATGCTAGGGCTGCTACGGCATCAGGCCATCCTAGAGCACGCATGGTGCGCCTAGTGATTTTGTCTGGGCTGCGATGGTGCCCAACCATCCTATGGCACGCATGGTGCGCCTAGTGATGCTGCTGGCTTGCGATGGGCTGCGATGGCGCCCAGCATCATGCTAGGGCTGCGATAGCGCCTAGGCATGATGCCAGGGCTGTGTTGGCGCGCCTGGTGCTAGCGATAGCCAGCCATGGTGCCTAGCCATCACGCTACGGCTGCGATAGCACCTAGGCATGATGTTAGGGCTCCTATGGCGCGCCTAGTGCCTATGATGAGCTAGCCTAGCCTAGCTATGGCTACGCTCATACTTGTCGATTGTGATTTTGCGACGCTCAGTCTCGACGCCCTAGGCTCGATGTTCGACGTCTGTGTTCGTAAAACTCTGTCGACTCATTAAATCCTTTCGGATTAATTCGTCGTCTCGGATCGGTGATTCGATTGGGTTCGACCCGAAGGGTTAAGTTAAGATCAAGCTGTAATATCAATTGTACCTCGATATTACTGATCGGAAGCGGCCTCCACCTAGGCATTCCGATCACTTGACCTTACTGAAAAATTAGCTCTGTAATAATTCTGAACCCTCTATCGGAAGAATACACTTGTTGGAAGGACACCAATCCTTTCAATACACACACGCACATACGCAAGTGCCTAGCACTGCGATGGTGTTGTGCTTCTGCGATGGGCTGCGATAGTGATGCTATGCCATGCGAAGGCTGCGATGGCATCTAGGCACCCAAGCACACATGCTGCGGTGGTGCTGTGCCATGCGAAGGCACGCACCCACGCAAGCATGCTGTTGCGATGGGCTGCCTTGTGCGCCTAGCACACACATGGTGCGCGTAGGCTTGCGATGCACTAGCCTAGCCTAGCACTCACATGGCTAGGCCAATGTGATGCTACGGCTATGCTCGTACTTGTTGCTTGTTATTTCGCGACGCTCGGTCTCGACGCTCTAGCCTCGATATCCGACGTCTGTATTCGTAAAACTCCAACGACTCATTGAATCCTTCGGATTAATTCGTCGTCTCTGATCGGTTGTTCGATTGGGTTCGACCCGAAGGGTTCAGTTAAGATTAAGCTGTAATATTAATTATACCTTAATATTACTGATCGGAAGCGACCTCCATCTAGGCATTCCGATCACTTGACCTTACTGAAGAATTAGCTCTGTAATAATTCTGAACCCTCTATCAGAATAATACACTTGTTGGAAGGACACCATTCCTCTCAATCTCCCACTTGTCCTTTCGGACAAGTGTGCATACAGTGTATAGGCCATTTCCTATGTCACTTAATGTCTCTTCGTGAATATAAGGTAAGATTCATCGTCTTCCTTATTACGTCCAGAAGTGTTTCTCGATCTCCGTGTTCGACTGTCAATAAGCAGATGATTTCTAAAATCCATCTGAGCACGACCGTGCATTTTCACAGTCTCGCTCTTCAAGCGGCCTTGTAAACAACAAAAACATGTTCCCTATTGTTAATAGGGGGACATTCCCAGTCTTGTACTGTAAGTTTCTCTTACTAAGAGGACCTAATCTCCCAAGTGTTCCCGTTATGGTCCCCAGTTACGGCAGACGTTAAGCAACATCAAAGAGACTAGTACTCAAACAAGAAAACTTCACAATACTCATGGTCGAGGAAATAAGTTCCGATAGCTATAATGAGAAATATACTTATGAAAATTTGAATCTCTTAAAGTACTCTCATAGGTCGATCCGGTGCAGTTCCAAACTAGCACCTGTGCAAATGATTTATGACTATCATGTCCTTGCAGCACAAGAAACGGTGCTGTAAATCATACTACACACTAATCTCTGGTGGTCATCAATCGTCCATCAGTTAGATGACCTTGATTAGGGATAATATTCGATTTAAATATTCAATGTTCACTTAACAGGTGTTTCTTTATCTAAGACATGGTCTTGAAACCCTATTTTGAATATTTCCATAAATCGAATGGACTCTTTATTTAATTCTAAACCATAATTAAATAGTAATGGAGTGAATATAATATATTAAATTCATTACTCCATAAATGAATGGTTTCAATACAGTGTCTTACATTAAAATGACCAGTTTAATTAAAACACATGTACAGTGAATTTCAAAGCCAATCTCCAACGTGCTTGATTCCCATTGCCTCAATGTGCTTGTTGTGTTTCACTTGAGGCAGAGGTTTAGTCAAAGGATCGGCCACATTATCATCCGTTCCGATCTTACAAATTCTAATTTGACCTTCGGATTTCCATTCCCTTATCATGTGAAATCGCCTTTGGACATGTTTGACCTTCTGGTGCTGTCTTGTCTCTCTAGCCTGAGCGATAGCTCCATTGTTATCACAGTAAAGATCTATCGGACCCTTGATGGAGGGTACAACACCAAGTTCACTGATGAACTTGCGAATCCAAACAGCCTCCTTAGCGGCTTCTGAAGCGGCCAAGTACTCTTCAAGCTAAACGCTCTTCCATTTAGGCAAAATATGTACCATGTGACTTGAAGTCGTCTCTGTCAGTTTGGAAGCTAGCGTCGATGTAACCTTCAACAACCAGGTCTTTGTGGCCACCATAAACCAGGAATTTATCCTTGTTCCTTTTCAGGTACTTCAGGATATTCTTGGCCGCAGTCCTATGTGCATCTCCTGGGTTTGATTGGTATCGGCTTGTAGCGCTTAAAGCATACGATTTATCTGGCCTGGTACATATCATGGCATACATGATCGACCCAATTAGCGAAGAATATAGAATCTGATCCATTCTCTCTCGCTCAACAAGTGTCTGTGGACACTGTTTCTTGCTGAAAGTCAAGCCATGGGACATAAGTAGGTGCCCTCTTTTGGCATTCTCCATGTTGAATCATGCCAGTACTTTATCAATGTAAGCACTTTCCCAACCAGCCCTTTACGTACTCTAGTAATTTTGTGTTGTTTCCAATGAGCAGTATGTCATCGACATATAGGACTAGGAATGCAATGTCACTCCCACTGACCTTCTTGTAGACACAAGACTCACCTGGATTCTAGATAAAACCAAACTTGCTGATGGCTTCAGTAAATCGCAGATTCCAACTTCGCTTGCCTGCTTTAGTCCATAAATGGACTTCTTAAGCTTGCATACCTTTCCAGCGTTGCTTGGATCAACAAAACCTTCTGGTTGTGTCATGTACACAATTTCTTCCAAAATCCCATTTAGGAAGGCAGTTTTGACATCCATTTGCCATATTTCATAATCCTAATATGCAACAATCGCTAGGATAATCCGGACTGATTTTAGCATTGCAACTGGTGAAAAAGTTTCATCATAGTCAATCCCGTGGATTTGTCTATAACCTTTTTCCACGAGTCTAGCTTTGTATATTGATACATTTACATCTTTGTCTGTCTTCAGTTTGAAGATCCATTTGCAACCAATGGGTGTGTATCCCTCGGGAAAATTCACCAAGTCCCAGACTTGATTTTTAGACATGGAGTCCATCTCGGATTTCATGGCTTCTTGCCATTTAGCAGAGTCGGGGCTCGTCATAGCTTGTTTGTATGTCGCTCGCTCATCTCCATCCATACCTAGGATGTCCTGATCATCGGTTAAGACAATACCAAGGTATCTGTCTAGTTGAGATCTTGGCCGTTGCGACCTACGAAGGGTAATGGGTTGAGCATTTAGATTGTCTGTTTGATTCTGACCAATCTTCTCAGCTGCTTCCAAAGCACTTAGATTGTCAGTTTTATCTGGTTGACATTGTTTCTCGTCCTCTCGAACTTCGTCGAGTTCGATTTTCCTCCCACTTGTCATTTTGGAAAGGTGTTCCTTCTCCAAAAAGACACCATCACGAGCAACAAATACTTTGTTCTCGGATTTATTGTAGAATTATTACCCTTTGGTTTCTTTTGGATATCCCACAAAGAAACACTTGTCTGATTTGGGGTGAAGTTTTCCCGAAATTAATCATTTGACATATGCTTCGCATCCCCAAATCTTGAGAAAAGACAACCTAGGAGGTTTCTTAGTCCATAATTCATATGGAGTTTTTTCAACAACTTTTGACGGAGCTCGGTTCAGTGTTAGTGCCGCGTTTTGTAGCGCATGTCCCCGGAAAGAGATAGGAATTTCACTAAGACCCATCATAGATCGAACCATGTCTAACAAGGTTCGATTCCTCCGTTCGGACACTCCGTTCCATTGAGGAGTTCCGGGAGGTGTCAGCTATGAAAGAATACCATTTTCTTTCAAATGATCGTCGAATTTATGGCTCAAATATTCGCCACCTAGATCCGAACGAAGTGCTTTAATTTTCTTGCCAAGTTGATTCTCAACTTCTCTCTGAAATTCTTTGAATTTCTTAAAAGATTTAGATTTATTCGACACTAGGTAGATATAGCCATATCTACTAAAATCGTCGGTGATGGTGATGAAATATCGGTAACCATGTCTTGCGAGTGTACTCATTGGTCCACATACATCCGTATGTATTAGACCTAATAAGTCACTAGCCCTTTCTCCCAACTTGGAGAATGGCTGTTTTATCATCTTGCCTAATAGACATCCTTCGCAATTTTCAAACGACTCCAAGTCGAATGAGTCAAGGACACCTTGTTGTAGAAGTTTCTTGATGCGTTTGATGTTAATATGGCCAAGACGACAATGCCACAAGTAGGTTTGATTCGACTCGATGGTCTTAGCCCTTTTGGCGGTATCGTCAATGTTATAAACTTGTTTGTCAAGAGAAAGCACATAAAGACCATTTTCTAAATATGCCTTACCATTTTCTAAATTCACATTTGGTTAGTAATGAATCCTAAATTTCAGTTATGCCCAGACAGCTGAGGAGCAAGCATAAATTCAATAAAATCAGGAGAGGGCTCTTTCTTTTCTTTTCTTTTTTTTTTTTTTTTTTTTTTATGCAGCCTAGGACTACAAGTCCCAAGGAAGGATTAGAAAGTCAAAGTAAATAATCTCATCACACTAAAGTTAGGGTTAGGGACTAGGGTCGTAGGGATAAAGATTGGTTTGATGTGCAACACTGTAAGACAGTATGTAGCTAGGCTTAAAGTCCTTCCTAGAAAGTTTGATATGCACTAGAAGGCATTATAAATTAGTTTGTGTAGTTAATACAATATCTTACGCTTGCTTACAAGAAATTATATTAATAAAATTACATGATTTACATCCATAGCAAGTTAAAGATTGAAGATATCATTGTATTCAAATATTGGATCAATAAGAGGTAGCATAGGCAGAAGATAAATAGCAATGCTATCAACCAGTACTTTTCATATTCAAGAAAGAACAAGCTAATTTCAAGGAAAAATTACCAGGATGGTTACTAGGAGAGCTTCCAGTACGGCCAAGAGCAAACCTAAGGCCACTTCGTGGCTGATCCTTATCTATTTGTGCAGATCAAACCGCTCCTAAGTTTTCTTGGCAGGAAGAAGAATTTCATCCATAAGCGTGCATAAATCTTTTATTTGAGAATGAATATTCTCTTGAACTTGCTTTTGTTGGTCAGCCAAGGAAGCTTTGTTGGCCAAATCAATTATTTCCTCCACATCTGCCTCGTCAGCATCTTTTCCTATGCGGTTATAGCTGCAAGCAGAAACATTCGTGAGCAAATGATTTGATACTTTTGTCTCGAATTCTTCACGGTTGAAGACAATGTTGTTTCAGAACAAAAGGGTCAAATTGAACCCCTCTCACTCCCCAGTCCCCACCCCTACCCTACTTCCATTCCCTGTAGGTGAATATGTCAGGTAATGCCATATTGTGCATATATTGGGATTAGGATTATACAGTACACATATAGTCAAAGCTCCTCAATTCAAAAAACCTTACACTGACAAGCTCAGATTATCTGGATCAGGTTTGATGCGTATTTCAAGCTCCCCTGCTTCCCCGAGTAGAGAGGGATCGGTCACACTTGAAAATCTTATCATTTCCTAGCTTCCATAATTGCCGAGGTCTGCATATTTGGAGTAGTTTCACCTAGAGGAAAAAAATCAGGAAAAAAAAAAACAAAACAATTTTTTCAGGCAATTACGTAGACATTGCTGTCAATTACGTAGCATATTAGATGGTATAACTATCATCACATAATTAAATGTTGAGTAAACTGATAAAAAGATATGAAGTCGACCATATCTGCTGTAAATGCCAGACAGCAAAATGGAGAATAAGTTGATTCAGTTAATTGTTGCCTGAAGTTAATTGTTGATTCCAAATTTATATATGTATGATATAGGGTATACTATTGCTTACGAAGGATGAAATACCATAAAAACGAGATATCGAAGGAAGAAATACCATGAAGGAAATCTAATCCATACAAGAATCAAGTACTAATTTATCTAAAGCTTTTCCTGATTAGAGATGGCAATAGCCATAGAGGGTACTATTACTTACCGAGTTAGCAAAGATACTTTTAGAAGATATTAAAACGATACACTAGTCTTAAGTATATGCATTTCGGCTGTCAAAATTTGTTCAGAATAACTATATGCATGAAAAAATTTAGTAATCATGCAAATGCAGAAGGGGATTGCCATATTCGTCAATCTGTAGGAAGTAAAAGGTCAATTCACATATTGGCTACAAAAAAAAATCAAAGAGCAGAAACATAGCTTATGCAAGTAACAGAACATAATCATTGAGATATTTCTCGGAGATCTCTCAGGTGTATTGCACTACCCTCAAAGGCATAAATAATGTGAGGTTAACCAATAGAGATTTTATGCATAACGGGATCCAATCTAACAGATAGTCAGTGATGTCTCCCGCTCTGGAATCCAGCAAATCCAACAATTACAGAAGCATATACTTATTCCGACAGAAAGATTCATGGGCAAACCTTCTTTGCCTGTTGCATTGTATCAGGAGGTGGCACAGCTAAATAACAAGGAAGATGAGCTTGAAACCATGTATGTTGACGGATCTCTGGGATTGTAATCCTCTTCATAGGATCAACTACAAGCATCCTGGGAATCAGATCTCTAGCTCCAGGTGATAGATGACTTGAAGGGTGTATATCCCACCCTACACAAAAAAAAATCACATGATACCGCGAGTACTCTTCATGATATAACATAAGCTTGATTAAAAAAAAAACCTTTTGTCCCCAGCTCATTACTGAAAATGTACACAATACACTCGGTTCAATTGATAATAAACCTCATAGTATTATGTAATTTATGGGCAAACAAGCATGCCATGACCCAACTTCCCCAACCACTCAACAATTTTAAATAAAATGAACAATTAAAGCAGGAAGAAAAAAAAAAAAAAAATTCTACACATAAGATATTGTATATACTCCAGATAAGCTTGTGAAGTAACATTGACTAGTAGAACTCGTTACATCATTCTACTTCAACCCCATTATACAGATTTGAATATAAAGGAAAAAATCTCTAATGAAGAACAACCCACACATTTCCTAGTGGGTTGCGCACCATGGCTGCTAGGCAGCCCATGGCATGTGCGTGTGGTGTTGGCTGGTAGCAAGCACGCCTAGCGCAGCCTGCTATGCTAGCTAGCACCAGCAGCACGCTACGCATGCTAGCTACTTGCTGGCGAAGGCAGCAGTGGGCTGGTTGGCTGGGGCTTGCTGCCTCGCTACCCAGCAGCAGCACAAGCTCCCGAGCAGCCTGAGACCCACACACCCAGCATCATGCAACAACACGCAACAACCCTTTCAATGCACTCGCACAGCAGCATCATGGCATGGCTCATGTGCGCACCATAGGCAGCCTACATGTGGGCTGCTCGGCAGCCCGACTTGCATTGGTGACGCTTGGGGTCTTGCCTCGATTTGCATGCATTTTCTCAGGATTTTAATCCCGATTTTTGTGTGACACAAAATTAATTCCAAATTTATTTTAGAATCAATTTGAGGAAAAATGAAAATAAAATAAGTCCCACTTAATTAAATTCAATTTTAATGGTGCACAAGCCTAATTTTCCAAAATTTCCTTTTGAAATAATTTAGGTCTTCCTTTATGCTTAAAATTGAAAGAGCTATGTCCATAATTAATTTAACCAATATGCAAATTAATAATGGATTTGACAAATAGGGAGTTGGAAAAATAAATTAATCATCCAATGATAAAATTTTCCAACTTTTATACTTGTGTAAAATAACAAGATTACATCTTCCAATATGAAGATTAATCAACATTTACTCACAAGCATTTGAACTCCAAGGATTTTAATCAACCAAATATGAAAACTCCAAAATTAGTTCAACATGGAATTTAGGGTTAAAGTTCCAATCATTTAAACATTTAAAGATTAGATCTTTAACATACTAGGAACTTAAAATTACATATTCACAACAAGTATTCACACATTAATGCAATTTATTTGCATAATTGTGAAAAACAAGTTTATGTGAAAAAGAACATATCAACTTAAGCACATGCTTAAAATATATTTAAATTGCAGTAGATTAGGGATGCAATAATGCATTTAATCTACCCTTGACATGCTTGCATTAATCAAGGCATAGAAGATTTAAAATTTTCGTTGAAAACGAAAAAACCCTAAGAAAACTGGGTTTTTGGTTCAAAATTGGCTTCTGGACAGTTTTCATAGATGGTTGAAACTGATTCAGAATGTCGATTCCACCCAAAAAACACTAGTTTTGAGCCAAAATCTGGGTTCGACAGCCAAAACGATAAAAAAACCGAGTTTTAAAATTAATTAAAACGACCTTCTAATCCAATTAGAAAAGCGAAACTAGAATTTAAATCCACTTTAAAACACCTTAATTAATAAATACTTGCAATAATTAAAAGGAGCGTGGCTCCGATACCGCTGTAGGGTTTCGTAGTGACCCTCACTACGCGGAAAGAAACCCCCCTAGACCCGCCCCGATAACTAAAGCAATTAAAGCATGCAAAACATAATTAATACATAATTAAAAGAGAAGGGATAAAGAATTATACCCTAGACGCGTGCTTCGCTCACTAAAGGAGCTCTTACTTCAACCTTGCAAATGCAAGGCCTCCGACGGTTCCTACTCTCGAACCCGACCCGATCATCCTAAGCCCCGAAGGTTAGTCGGGACCCGGACAAAATGTAAACTTTGGAGTTTTACGAACTTAAGGTATTCTCAACAATGGAGATGCCTTTATAGCTCCACTTAAGTGTGTTCTTTCCCAAATGCCAAAGCCTTGGTATTTATAGGGTAATGAACCCTTGGATTTCATTCTCCAAGTAATGTGGGAGAATGAGAAAATGTGATAATTTATTTAATTCCAAATTAAATAATTAATCAAAGCAATCACAATGCAACTAGTGGCAAAAGGGTAGATAGAGTCAGGTGAGGACCAAAACCAAGGGGAAACCATTTCCTTGCTCCCCAAGGCTTTGCCCCATGCATTGGTCCCCACCTCTCAAATACCGGCACCAAGCAAGGCTGCAGGGCTGGCTGCCAGCTAGCACGCCAGCTAGCATTGCCAGCATGCACAGCCAGCATGCATCAGCCCCAGTCAGCACATGGGCGCTGCATGCTGCTGTGCTGGGCGATGCCTTCGCTGCTGCTGCTTGCTAGATCTGGGCGCTGCTAGCAAGCTGCCGCTGCCCAACCAACGCATATGCACACGCACACGCACACGCACAACCATGCTAGCTGGTGCGTGGTGCTGCTGCCTGCCCCTTCTCGCACACACTCGCATAGCCAGCATGCGTGTTGCTTGCGAGCCACGCATGCTGGGCATTGCCTCGCCAGCCACGCGCACAAGCATACGATGCTTAGTGTTGTGCTAGCGATGGCATGCATGCACACACACACACGCATAGGCCTAGCCATGCGATAGTGCTGTGCTGCGATGGTGTGACAGCATGCATGCGCACACACACACGCATAGGCCTAGCCATGCGATAGTGCTGTGCTACGATGGTGCGACACCCCTAGGCACACACACACGCACACCCACGCAAGTGCCTAGCACTGCAATGGTGTTGTGCTTGTGCGATGGGCTGCGATAGTGATGCTATGCCATGCGAAGGCTGCGATGGCATCTAGGCACCCAAGCACGCATGCTGCGGTGGTGTTGTGCCATGCGAAGGCTGCGATGGCATCTAGGCACCCAAGCATGCTGCTGCGATGGGCTTCCTTGTGCGCTTAGCCAATGTGATGCTACGACTATGCTCGTACTTGTTGCTTGTGATTTTGCGACGCTCGGTCTCGACACCCTAGGCTCGATATCCGACGTCTGTGTTCGTAAAACTCCAACGGCTCATTAAATCCTTCGGATTGATTCGTCGTCTTGGATCGGTTGTTCGATTGGGTTCGAACCGAAGGTTTCAGTTAAGATTAAGCTGTAATATTAATTATAACTTAATATTACTGATCGGAAGCGGCCTCCACCTAGGCATTCTGATCACTTGACCTTACTGAAGAATTAGCTCTGTAATAATTCTGAACCCTCTATCAGAATAATACACTTGTTGGAAGGACACCATTCCTTTCAAAATCATACTACACACTAATCTTAAGTGGTCATTAGTTGTACATGATTTAAATGACCTTGATTAGGGATAATTTTTTATTAAAATATTCAATGTTCACTTAACAGGTGTTTCTTTATCCAAGACATTATCTTGATGCCCTATTTTGAATATTGTCATAAATCGAATGGACTCATTATTTAATTCTAAACTACAATTAAATAGAAATGGAGTGATAATAATTTTGAAGAAAATTAAATTACTCAAAAAACGAATGGTTCAACATAGTGTTTTATATTAAAATCCTCCAATTTAATTAAAACACATGAATAGGGAAATAAAAGACAATCTCCAACGCGCCTAATTCCCATTGCCTCAACGTGCTTGTTGTGTTTCACTTGGGGCAAAGGTTTAGTGAGTGGATCGTCTACATTGTCGTCCGTTCCAATTTAACAAATTCTGATTTCAACCTCGGACTTCCATTCCCTTATCTTGTGAAATCGCCTCTTGAAATGTTTGACCTTCCAATGTTCCCTTGGCTCCTTGGTCTGAGCAATAGCTCCATTGTTATCACAATGGAGGTCTATCAGACCCTTGATTGAGGGTACAACATCAGGTTCACCAATGAACTTACGAATCCAAACTGCCTCCTTAGCTGCTTCTGAAGCTGCCAAGTACTTGACTTAAGTTGTAGAATCTGCAGTCGTGCTTTGCTTAGCACTTTTCCAATTGAACGCTCCTCCATAAAGATAGAACCCGTATCCTGATTGTAACTTAAAATCGTCTCTTTCAGTCTAGAAGCTCGCGTTGGTATAACCTTCAACAACCAAATCCTTACTCCCACTATAGACCAGAAATTTATCCTTGTTCCTTTTCAGGTACTTTAAGATATTCTTGCGCCTCTCCTAGGTCTGATTGATATCGAAATAGATCCCTCGTAACATTCCCCTGTTCCGACGGAAATTTCCCTCGGAAACGTGGGGCCTTCCGACGGAAATTTCCGTCGGAACAGGGGAATATTCCGAGGGATTTTATTCCGTCGGAAGCTTGCGACGGACCTCCAATTCAGGTCAAACTAAGGTTCCGAGAAACTTAAATCCGTTGGAAATTCCGTCGGTAAGGATGTTTCCGACGGAAAATCCCTCGGTATAACCCAAATTTCCTACAAAGAGGTCTCCGACAGCGAGTTCCGACGGAATTCCGTCGGAAACTGGACTTTCCGACGGATTTTTAAGGTTTTTCGACGGAATATTTCCCTCGTAAATTAGTTGTTTTCTAGTAGTGTTGGCCGTAGTCCAATGCGCCTCTCCTAGGTCTGATTGGTATCGGCTCGTAGCACTCAAGGCATATGATACATCCGGCTTGGTACATATCATGGCATACATGATCGATCTAATAAGGGAAGCATATGGAATCTGATTTATCCTCTCTCGCTCATCAGGTGTATGTGGACACTGCTTCTTGCTAAGAGTTATACCATGTGACATAGGTAGGTGCCCTATCTTGACTTCCACCATATTGAATCGTGCCAATACCTTATCAATATAAGTACTTAGGCTCAATCCAATTATCCTTTTAGATCTATCCCGATAGATCTTGATGCCCAATATGTACTGTGCCTCTCCTAAGTCCTTTATTGAAAGGCACTTTCCAAGCCAGGCCTCTACGGACTCTAACATAGGAATGTTGTTTCCAATGAGAAATAAGTCATCGACATATAAGACAAGGAATGCGATGTCACTCCCACTGACCTTCTTGTAAACACAAGATTCATCTGGATTTTTGATAAAACTAAACTTACTAATGGCTTCATCGAATCGCAGATTCCAACTTCTACTTGCCTACTTTAATCCATAAATGGACTTCTTAAGCTTGCATACCTTCCCAGCATTGCTTGGATCAACAAAAGCTTCCGGCTGTGTCATGTACACAGTTTCTTCCAAAATCCCATTAAGGAAGGCGATTTTGACATCCATTTTCCATATTTCATAATCATAATATGCGACAATTTCTAGGATAATCCGGACGGACTTAAGCATGGCAACTGGCGAAAAGGTTTATCATAATCAACGCCGTGAATTTGCTAGTAACCTTTTGCCACCAATCTAGCTTTATGTATAGATACATTTCCATCTTTGTCGGTTTTCAACTTGGAAATCCATTTGCAACCGATAGGTGTGTAACCTTCGGGCAAATCAACCAAGTCCCAGACTTGATTTTCAAACATGGAGTCCATCTCGGAATTCATGGCCTCTTGCCATTTTGCAGAGTCGGGGCTCGTCATAGCTTGTTTGTATGTCGCTGGATCATTTGCATCCATAATTAGGATATCTTGATATTCGGTTAAGACAACACCGAGGCATCTGTGTGGTTGAGATCTTGGTAGTTGCAACCTACGCAGGGTAATAGGTTAAGAATTGGCATTGTCGGTTTGACTTTGCACATTTTCGGTTTGACTTTTCACATTGTCGGTTTGACTCTAACTAATGTCAACAGCTGCTTCTAAAGCACTTTGATTGTCAGTTTTGTCAGGTTTACTATGTTGCTTGTCCTTTCTAACTTCATCGAGTTCGATTTTTCTCCCACTTATCATTTTGGAAAGGTGCTCCTTCTCTAAAAGAACACCATCACGAGCAACAAACACTTTGTTCTCGAATTTGTTGTAGAAATAATACCCCTTAGTTTCTTTTGGGTATCCCACAAAGAAACACTTGTCAGATTTTGGGTGAAGTTTGTTAGAAATTAATCTCTTGACATATGATTCGCAACACCAAATCTTAAGTGAATACAATCGTGGAGGTTTCTTCGTCCATAGTTCATATGGAGTCTTTTCGACAGCTTTTGACGGAGCACGATTTAGTGTTAGTGCCGCAGTTAGAAGTGTGTGTCCCCAAGAAAGAGATAGGAAGTTCACTAAGACCCATCAAAGATCGGACCATGTCTAACAAGGTTCGATTCCTCCTCTCTGACACTCGTTCCATTGTGGAGTTCTGGGAGGTGTCAACTCTGAGAGAATACCATGTTCTTTCAGATGATCGTCGAATTCATGGCTCAAATACTCACCACCTCGATCCCATCGAAGTGATTTGATTTTCTTGCCAAGTTGATTTCCCACTTCACTCTGAAACTCCTTGATTTTCTCAAAAGATTCAGATTTGTGCGACATAAGATAGACATATCCATATCTATTATAGTCGTCCGTGAAATTAATAAAATAGCGATGACCATTCCTTGCGGGTGTACTCATTGGTCCACATACATCCATGTGTATATGACCCAATAAGTCACTAGCCCTTTCTCCCAACTTGGAGAATGGTTGCTTTATCATCTTGCCTAATAAACATCCTTCGCAATTTTCAAACGACTCTAAGTCAAATGAGTCAAGAATACCTTCATGAAGAAGTTTCTTGATGCGTTTGATGTTAATGTGGCCAAGACGATAATGCCACAAGTAGGTTTGATTCGACTCAATGGTCTTAGCTGTTTTGGTGGTATCATTAACGTTTGTCTAGTTATATTTAAAATGTGTAATCTGATAGAACATATAAGCAAGACATTCAAAAACAACAATTGTTATAGTCTTGTGATCAAATAATCGGCGTCCAACGCCATAGATCAAAATATGTTCAATGATAAACAAGAATTAGTTCATTACAAGCCAAAGACAAATGATATGACTACAAGAACGACGGAAAGACCATCTTCATCGTCCGCTCGTAGTTGCACATTCACTTGTGAAGCCCTCTCACTTGGTCCTTAAAAATGGGAGCATAAAGTGAGTTAAACATGGTATCCAATACCTATGAATAGCTTTATACACAAGTGTTAATGAAGATACTTTAGGTAGATGAAACATTCCTCTCCTCCTCATCCCTTTGGAAGATCTTGAATTCCCTCTTGTAGTGGCCTTGCCCACCATAATAGAAGCATCGCATCTTCGCTTTGTTCTTCAACTCCTTCTTCTTTGCTCTTAAGGGCTCTTTGGTTGCTCCATAGGAGGTGGCTTGGCAAAGTAGCTGCACCACATCTCTTAAAGATTGTGACTCCTTTTCCGCAACTATATGCATCCTAAGTGCATCATAGCCCGAGTGGAGTGAGGCAAGCAAGATATGACCCGCCATCTCATCCTCCAATGGGATTCCGAGAAGCTCCATTTGCTTGAAGAGCCTAGTCATTCTAAGCACATGAGGTTGGAGAGGCATACCGGGTCTCAATTTGGTATTGTAGACCCTTGACCAAAGCCGGTACCTCTCCTTAGCAAGGAAACCCTCTTCCCATGGCTTTATCTTCATGTTTGAGAGTGACCTAGTCACATCAAACACGAGTCCATCATAGTTTCCATAAGGACTCTTGGTGACTCTCACATTGACAATGTCCTCAAGTGCTTTGAGGAACATGTCCAAAAAATAGGAGGAGAACTTTTCCTTCCATTCTTCCGAGATGGAATTAGCCATTAGTCATGAGACTCTCTAGCAATCGGAAGACCATACGTCATGAGCTTCATCACTCATGATTCCGTTAGAGAAAAAGCTTGGAATGGGAGTAACAAGAATGTACTCCATGGAACAATTTCGAAGAGATTTCCGGAGTTCCTCTTCCCATTCCTTGAAGTTGAACAAGTTTAGGCTAAAAGCTAACATGTCGGGGAATTCCGGTCACATAAAGTTGTTGTTGTTGTTATTAGTTGCAGACACGATTCTACAATTCAAAGAATTTGTAATGAAAAACATTCATAAAACCAATAAGTTGGAAATTTAAAGCATACATGAAAATTTTCAATCTTATTGAGCGTTTTATCCACGCATTAAAATTTGTCCTTTATAGGCGAGAATAAAACGATTCCACGATCCCAAAAATCAAAAAGTGATTAAGCATGTTTTGGCTTGTCTTAACACTTAATATTTTTAGGTAAGCAATCTAATTGCTAATAGCTCTAAGCTAATCTTGGTTCGATCAAACATCGCATCTAATGCTTTCTTGACGTTTTATCTCCATTGCCACGACATCTTAGGATCCTTACTGATATCGTTGAGCTTAACTAAGATCAACTTGTATACCCAGTATACCTTACGCTCCTAGGGAGATAGTGATGCCTTGCTTTGGCATAGCCCATCACTATGCGCATTAGTTCAATAAGTGTTGTCTTGGAATGACAAATTTTGGCTCAATATTATAGGCAACTAGGGTTTCTATGTTGGTTGATTTAAGTGAACTTAATTAATCATCCCAACATTCGAAATCCTAAACATGCATCTAACATATCATTCATATATATAAGCATATATATAGAAAACATAAGTAAAAGATGCATTTGGCTACTAGCATGACCCCTTGAGTCTTCAAGTCTTCAAGGGTCTTCGTTATATGCTCTTGGCTTGTCTTCTTAGAAACCCCGTCTTCGAGACATCTCCACCAATTATGCAACTACTAGTAATTATGACTAGGATTAATCTAAATATTAAGGTACAAAAATACACAACGATACGCAGACCGTATTAAGAATTACAAAGATACATAACGGATCGCAGTCCGTATTTACTATTTTAATCGGGCCCCACTAGTTGCCATTTCACAAACCTTGTGATAGAATAATCATTCCATTCATCCATTCACTATATGTGAACGGCCCATGAATTTTACAACGTAAAACAAGTAACAATGCATAACACGCTTAAACTAGTAACTAACTTAGGTGGTTAATCCAATTAACGCGCCTAATTATAACTAGTCAAAGTTGTTAATCGATTAGGTGAATAAAAGCAACAAAATTAGCTCAAGTAATTAACAAAGCTCCCAGTAAATTCCGCATCCAATTTAATTAATCCAATTAATTAAGCCAGTTAACCTAAAATTTTGCCAAATTATTTTGCAAGTGTCGGAAAAACCGAGGCCTAGCCTCGTTAAAATAAAATAACTAAATAAATTAAATGGCAAAATCACAAAATCACATAGCCTAACAATGCCCAAGTGCCTAGAACCAAGCCCCGAGGCTCGGTGTGCTAGGCACCAAGGCACGACTTCCATGCGTGGTTGCTGCCCTCGCACATCCCTTGCTGCACCAAGCACGTGGGAGTGGCTGACAGCATCGCTTGCGCATGATGCTGGCCGCATTAGCGTGCTTGCGAGCAAGCAAGACATGGCCTCAAAGGCCCTAGAGTGTGCGGGGTTGTGCTGCCCCCTGCCGCACACTACAACACTCCACGCATCCTGGCCTACATCGCAACACCAAGCGTGCACCAAGCTCGCACATATCATACAGCAGCGCACCATCGAAGCACCAGCATCCCCGCACACATCGGCAGCTACATGTGGGCTGCGTGAGCAGCTCAGCTAGGCGAGGGTGTGCTTGGGCACTTTGTGCCTCGATTTATGTGCTCTTACCTCGGGAATTAATCCCGATTTATGTGTGATATAAAAATTAATCCTAAATTTATTTTAGAATTAATATTGAGCAAAAATTAAAATAAATCAAGTCCAACTTAAATAAATTCAATTTTAGTGCACAAACCAAAATTAATTTAAGAACAATTCTTAAAATATTTTTGGCTCAACTTGATGCTACGAAATTGAGGGCTATTCTCACAATTAACTTAACCAAACAAAATTAAAGGGGTTGGAAAAATAAACACAATCATCCAATGAAAAATTTCCAACACTAAATTGTGTAAACTTGAAAAATTACATCTTTCAATATGAAGATTAATTAAATTTCAATCACAAGTTTTGAACTTTTAAGACTTTAATCAACTAAAAAATGATTAAATCCAGAAATTAGTTCAACATGGAATTTAGAAAGTTAAGTTCCAACCAAATAGACAATTAAAGATTGTATCTTTAACATTTTTAGGGACTTCAAAATTACAAATTCACCATAAACATTCACACTTGAAGCAATTATTTCGAAAAAATGTGAAATTGCAAGTTCGTGTGAAAAATGAACTCACCAAATTCAGCACTAAATGTGACTTCATAAACATGATTAATAAGGGTTATTATTGCAGTAGATTAATGATGTAACCATACACATACATAATCTAACATTAACATGCCATAATTAATCAAGGTTTAAAAATTTAAAATTTTTCGTCAAAAATGAAAAACCCCTCGAAAAACATGTTTCTGGGTGGATTTTGGCTTCTGGACAGCCCTTAGGGATCAAAACTTATTTAGAATACTGATTCCACCCAAAAGTCACGACTTTTGGGTCAAAATCTGGGTTCATAGCCTTGATGCGGAATGAAACCCTCCCAAAATCCGCACACAAATTAAAGTAACTAAAAAAGCATATTAATTAATTAACAATAACATAATTAATTAACAAGGAGAGAGAAAGAAGAAAAGAATATCTTACCTTTGATGCGTGCTTCACTTTTTCTAAGAGCTCGTACTGGAAAGCGTATAGCTCCACAAATACGCAAGCCTCCAACGACTCTCACCCTTGAGACCCGACCCAAACGGTCCCAACCCCAAAGCTTAGTCGGGGATAGACCAAGAAAACTTAGAGTATTAGAATAATGGTATTCTCTTCTTGGAGATCCCTTAAAATTCAAAACTTAAGTGTCCCCTTCCAATCCCAAATGATTGGTATTTATAGGGAAGGGAGCCTTGAATTCCAATCTCCCATGAATGTGGGAGAGTTTGTAAAATGCACTTTATTCAATTTGTTTTTAATTCAAAAATCAAATTGTAATGCAAGTGAATCAACAAATGCCAAGTGTCAAGAGGTGAGCAATGGGGTTAGGTGCAGACCACAAGGGGGAGGGGACCATCCTCCCCTTGCTCCCCAAGTAACACACCAAAACTGAACTCCCCACACGCATGAGCTGGCACACGAACATGTTGGCAGGCAGCCAGCCTTGGCTGCCAAGGCAGCCTCGCTGGCGCCTAGCACCATGGCTGGGCAAGCCAGCTAGCCCGCATATGCCTACGCACAGCCAGCAAGCCACGCACGCCATGTGGGCTACTACTGCTGCTGCGTTGCCTATGCTTGTGCTAGGCGCTGCCCAGCACGCAAGCACGCATAGCCCGTAGCACACGCACGCAAAGCGTGCTGTTGCTGCTGATGAGATGCTCGTGCTAGGCGCAGCCTAGCTGCTGCTATGCTTGCGGCTGGAAGCGAGGCCCAGCATGCTAGCACGCATGGCGTGCTAGCTGCTAGCATGCGTCCGACTAAGTGCACCAGCCCCGCAAGCATGCTCAACAAGTAAGCCTAGCATGCACATGCATGCTTGGCTTGCGGCACAGCCATGCGATGTGGTTGGTCCCCTATGCTAGCCTAGTCTTCGCATGGTTAGGCCAAAGCAAAGCTACGACTTAGCTTAGACTTGTTGTTTGCGTGATTTCTCGTCTCGTCGAATTGTAAATTCCACCCAAATTACGACGCTCGGTTTCGACGCTTTAAGCTCGATATCCGACGTCTTTGTTTGTAATACTCTAATGAATCATCTAATCCTTCGGATTAATTCGTCGTTTCGGATCGGTTACTCAATAGGGGTGTGACACAAAAGGTCAGTCAAGATTAAGCTGTAATATTAATTATACTTTAATATTACTAATCAAAAGCGGCCTCCAGCTGGGCATTCCAATCACTTGACCTCACTGAATAATTAGTATTCTAATAATTTCGAACCCTCTATCGGAATAATACACTTGTTCGAAGGACACCATTACTTTCAAACAGAGAATTCAAGTGGGGTGAGGCAGAAAAGAAAGCTTTCGTAGGAATCAAGGAGCATTTAACCAAGCTCCCCACCATGATCAGTCCAGAGCAAGGTGAGAAACTTCAGCTGTATATTTCAGCCTCGATGCAGAAAATCGAAGCAGTGCTTCTGGTTGAAAAGAGCAAATAACAGAAGCTAGCATTCTTTGTAGGCCATGTGCTAGCCGACACTAATTAGAGATACCCGCTGGTGGAAAAATTAGCTGTGGCAGTGGTGACAACGACAAGAAAGCTGAAACCCTACTTCGACGCACATGTAATCCAATTTTTTACAAATCACCTGTTGGAGAAAGCCCTACAGAAAATGGATACCTCAGGAAGGCTGCAAAAGTGGGCAATCGAACCTTTTGAGTACGAATTCGAAGTCAAGCCTAGAGCAGTCGTAAAAGCCCAAACTCTGGCTGATTTCATAGTGGAAGCCTCATATGAGGAAAAACAAAATGAAATAGGAATCTGGAAAGTAGTAGTGGATGGATCATCAGCTCAAATTGGCAGTGGCCCCGGAATAATCGTAACTTCACTTTAAGGAAATGTGTTTGAATATGCCATCAAATTCAAGTTCAAGGCATCAAACAATGAGGCTGAGTACAAAGAAACCCTGGCTGGATTGAGAATGAGCATCGTAGCCAAAGCAAAGAAAGTACACTTGCAGACCGACTCCCAGCTGGTAGCCAGCTAGTTAAAGGGGGAGTACGAGGCTAGAGAGCCTACGATGCTGAAGTACACAACCAGGGTGAAAGAAATAGCAGCTCAGCTGATGCACTTTCAAGTAGATCTGGTCCCAGAGCGGAAAATTCTCAGGCTGACTCATTGTCAAAGTTAGCCAGCTCCACTCTCTAATGTGTCATGAGGACAGAGAGGGTAAAAGTTCTAGAGGAAAGTAGCATCGCCGAAGCAAGCAAGTGAACTGTAACACGCATTAACATGTATGGTTCTAAGACTTACTAGCATACAAGATGCATGGCACGCTGCCAGATGACATAGTAAAGGCCAAGAAAGCTAAGAGGGATGCCAACTAGTACGTTGTGATGAATGGAGAATTAAACAAAAACGGTTTCTCCAAACCACTCTTGAGGTGCATTCTGGAGTGGGAACAGGAAGGAATCATGGAAGAAGCACACTCAGGAATTTGCGCAAATCAAATTGGTGGAAAAGCTCTAGGAGCTGAAGTACTTCGAAGAGGAGCTGAAGTACATTAACGCATGATGCTTTAGCATATGTCAAGAAATGTGAAAAGTGCCAAAAGTATTCACCACTCATCAATCAACCAGCTAACTATTTGTCTCCGATCCTCAGCCTAATCATGTTTTCTTAGTGGGGATTGGACATATTGGGACCCTTCACCACGGGGTTAGCGGGTAGGAATTATCTCATAGTGTCAGTGGATTATTTTACAAAATGGATTAAGGCTGAGCCCACAAAGTACATAAAGGCATCCCAAGTCAGAACATTCATATGGAAGAAGATTATCACATGATTTGGGGTGCCACAGTGCATAGTTTTTTTACCAAGGGTGCCAGTTTGACTGTGACACCATCAAGAACTACTTGGAGGAAATGAACATCAAGTACGCGAGTGCTTCATTATGCCACCTGCAAAGCAATGGCCAAGTAGAAGCAGCAAACAAGCTGATACTAATAGCCTTGTAGAGAAAGCTGGAAGAGCACAAGGGCCTCTGGGCCGACCTGGTGCGAGAGGTGCTATGGGCGAATCAGACAACAGAAAAGGAAGCCACTAGTAAGAGCCCATTTGCCTTAACTTAAGGAGCGGATGTTGTTATCCCAGTAGAAGTGCAAATTCGCAGCTTGGGAATTCAACACTTTCTGCTGGAGGAGCTAGATTTCCTTCCAGAGATGTGACTGAAGGCAGCCTTCAGACTGGCAGCCTTGAAGAGCAGAATCTCGAAGGCTTCCAACAAGAGGGTAAAGCATTGAGAGTTTTTGCCTGGAGACTTGGTTCTCAGAAGGACTGTAGCAGTGGGCAGAGGAAATCAGCACGAAAAGCTGCCAGCCAAGTGGGAATGCCCCTTCCTCATCCACGAGCAAGTAGGACCAGATGCTTTCCTCCTCTCTGACCAAGAAGGTCAAATTTTAAGGAACAGTTTCAATGCGGATGTGTTAAAGAAATATTTTGTTTAAAGTCATATGATCAAGTAGAAGCATAGAGAAACTTTGTTTTGAATTATGCAATGTTAATCAAGGCAACTTAAGCCATTTTTATTAAATGACATACGAGCCTCTACGTGAGGAGTATCTTACATAAACTTGTCAAAACATGTGCATTTATTACATTATGCTTCAGCATTATACGCTAACATGCAGAAATATTAGACCATGTCACACGCCAAAGATACCAAGGCAAGACATGGGAGGACACACCACCGTAAAGGGTTAACCTCAAAAATCGCCCAAGCTCAATAAATAAACGTCATCACTGCATAATTCAACCTGCCAACTCAAAGTAAAAAAGGGCACCACCAACCCAAAAGAATTTTCCAGTCCAATCCCTGAAACGACCAATTTTGGGGCAAGATAACACTCTCCCTTCCTTAGGGGCCACATAATACCAACCAGACTCAGAGGAGCCAGAGGACGATCTGTTCAAGCTTATCAAGGATTTGAATAAGTTTAGTGACTTTGGGTAGCGTCGGAAGCGCAAGAACCATAGCAGGAAAATCAAAGTGTGTAAGGAAGCAGGGTGCAGCAGAGCGATACAGTGGTTGAAAGCATGAAAATCCTTGTCCAAAGTAGGGTCCAGGGAAAGCGTAAGCCCAAGTTCAGTGGGGAGGCAAAAACAGCGATGTGGCATGGGTGTGTGTGCGTGCATCGCTAGCACAACACCATCGCAGCACCATGTGTGTGTGTGTGTGTGCGTGCATCGCTAGCACATCACCATCGCAGCACCATGGTTGTGCGTATGTGCGTGCATCGCTAGCACAACACCATCGCAGCACCATGGTTGTGCGTGTGTGCGTGCATCGCTAGCACAACACCATTGCAGCACCATGGTTGTGCGTGTGTGCGTGCTTGATTAGTGTAGCAGCATAGTGTCCATGCTAGCACTAGATGCGTGTGGGCGTGCCTTCACATGCCAGCACTAAGCACAATGCCTAGGTCTCGCCTAGCAGTAGCAGCATGCGTGGCTCGCTAGCAGCACACATGCGCTGGGTGGGTTGTGCGTGCTGGAATCTCTTATTATTGAGTGGAACTCAAAAAGGCATCTCTTATTATTGAGAAAACCTTTAAGTTTGTAAAACTCTAGTTTTATATTTGGTCAAGTCTTGACTAACCCTCGAGACGAAGATCGTTCGGGTCGGGTCGTGGGTTCGAGCCGTTGGAGGTCGTCACGCTTGTGAGGCTTTAAGATTCGAAGTAAGAGCTTAGTTTACGAGCGAAGCACGCTTCAAGGGTATTACTTATTTATCCCTTTTCTTAATTATTGATTAATTATGTTTGCAGCACCATGGTTGTGCTTAAGTTACATCCCTAATCTACAACAATTTTAAACCCTATTAAGCATGGTTATGAAGTCATAATGTGTGCTTAAGTTGGTATGTTCAATTTCTCACATAAACTTGTTATTTCACAATCATGCAAATCAATTGCTTTAAAGTGTGAAGGTTTATTGTGAATGTGAATTTTAAAGTTCCTAATATATTAAAGATCAATCTTTAAGTGTTTAAATGGTTGGAACTTTGATTCTAAATTCCATATTGAACTCATGTAGGATTTAGTCATTTTTTATGTTGATTAAAATCCTTAAAGTTCAAGTACTTGTGATTAAATCATGATTAATCTTCATATTGGAAGATGTAATTTTGTAATTTTACACAAGTTCAAAGTTGGAAATTTTTCATTAGATGATTGGTTTTATTTTCCAGCTTCCTATTTTGTCAAAACTCATCATTAATTTACATTTTGGTTAAATTAATTATGGGTATAGCCCTTTTCAATTTCAAGCATCAAGAAAGACCTAAATTGTTCAAAGGCAATTTGGGATAATTTAGGCTTGTGCACCATTAAAATTGAATTTAACTAAGTTGGACTTAATTATTTTATTTCATTTTGCCCTAAATTGATTCTAAAATAAATTTAAAATTAATTTTGTGTCACACGTATATCGGGATTAAAATCCCGAGAAATGGCACGCAAATCGAGGAAACAACACCCAAGCGCCACCAAGGCTAGCCGGGCTGCCCAAGCAGCCCACATGTGGCTGCCTATGGTGCGCCAAGGGGTGTTGTGGCTTGAGGTGCTGCTGCTGTGTGTGGCGAGGGGCTGCTGTTGCGGGCTGATGGCTGGATGCGTGGCCTTAGGCTGATGGAGTGCTTGTGCGTGCTGCTGGGCAGCGATCAGCAAGCCCCAGCCAGCCAGCCAATTGCTGCCAGCGCCATCGAGCAGCTAGCATGCGTAGCGTGCTTCTGGTGCTAGCTAACATGGCGTGCTGCGCTAGGCGAGCATGCTAGCACCCAGAACCAGACGTAACACATGGGCTGCCTAGCAGCCATGGTGCGCAACCCTCGTGTTTTGAGGGTAGGCTATTTTGCTTAAAATTTTGGGTTATCGTTTTTGCAAAATTTTTCCTTTTTAATTTTGTTTAATTATTTTAATGAGGTTAGACCTCGATTTTTCCGGCTCTTGCAAAATTTTAATTTTTTGACAAAATTATGGGTTAAACCGAGGCTTAATTAATTAGATTGATTAAGTTGGATGCGGAATTTAGTGGGAGCTTAGGAATTTTCGTGAACGAATTGCACCTTAAAACATAATATGTTAAACAACTTTGACTAGTTTTAATTAGGTGTCTTAATCGGATTAGCCACCTAAGTTAGTTACTAGTTTTCGCGTGTTGTGCATTGTTACTTGTTTTTCGTTGTAAAATGCATGGGCCATTCACATATAGTGAATGGATTAATGGAAAATATATTGTTTCATAGGTTTCGTGAAAATGGCAACTAGTGGGGCCCGATTAGGATAGTAAATACGAACAGCAATCCGTTGTACGTGTATTTTTGTAAATCTAAATACGGTCTGCGTACCGTTGAGTATTTTTGTACCTTAATATTTAGATTAATCCTGGTCGTAGTAGCTAGTAATTTAATTTTGGCGAAGATGTCTCAAGACGGCGTTTCGATAAAGATGAGCCAAGATGAAGACCCTTGAAGATATGAAGATTTCAAGGGGTCATGCTAGTTGCCAAATGCATCTATTTTATGCTTTATATATAATTATGCTTATATATATATATATATATTTCAATGTTAGATGCATGTCTAGGATTTCAAAATGTTGCGATGATTAGTTAAGTTCACTTAAATAAACCAACATAGAAACCCTAGGTCCCTATAATATTGAGCTTAAAATTTGCCGTTCCAAGAACAACACTTACCGAACTAATGCGCGTACGTGATGGGCTACGCCAAAGAGAGGCATCACTACCTCCCTAGGAACGTAAGGTATACTAGGTATACAAGTTGATCTTGGTTAAGCTCAACGATATCAGTAAGGAGTCCTTAGATGTCGTGGCAAAAGAGATAAGACGTCAAGGATGCATTGGATGCGACGTTTTATCAAACCGAGAGTAGCTTAGAGCTATTAGCAATTGGATTTCTTACCTTAAAATATTAAGTGTTAAGACAAGCCAAAGCATGCTTAATCATTTTCTGATTTTTGGGATCTTGGAATCGTTTTATTCTCACCTAAAATGGACAAATTATTAATGCGTGGATAAAATGCTTAATAACATTGAAAATTTGCATGAACTCTTTTTAATTTCAAACTTATTGGTTTATGAATGGTTTTTCATTTCAAATTCTTTCAATTGTAGAATCATGTCTGCAAGTAACTCAAACAACAACTCTCTGTGCCTGGAACTCCCCGACAAGTTGGCTTTTAGCCTCAACTTGGTCAACTTCAAGGAGTGGGAGGAGGAACTTAGGAAAACTCTTCAGAATTGTTCCTTGGAGTACACTCTTGATACTCCCATTCCAATCTTCTTCTCTTAGGGGATCATAAGTGATAAGGCTCATGAAGAATGGTCTTCCAATTGCAAGAAAGTCTCACGACTTATGGCTAATTCCATCCCGGAAGATTTGAAGGAAATGCTTTCCTCCTACCTTCCGGACATGTTCCTCAAAGCCCTTGAGGACGTTGTCAATGTGAGAGTCACCAAGAGTCTCAATGGCAACTATGATGGACTCGTTTTTGATTTGACTAGGTCTCTCTAAAACATGAGGATAAAGCCCCCTAAAAAGGGTTGTCTTCCTAAGGAAAGATGCCAACTTTGGTCAAGGGTCTATAATACCAAGCTGAGACCCGGTATGCCCCTCCGACCTCATGTGTTCAGAATGACTAGGCTCTTCAAACACATGGAGCTTCTAAGGATCCCAGTGGAATATGTGATGGCTGGTGACATTTTGCTTGCTTCACTCCACTCCGGCTATGATGCACTTAGAGTGCATATAGCTGCAGGTAAGGAGACCCGCTCCTTTAGAGTGGTGGTGCAACTTTTTAACCGAGCTACTTCCTATGGAGAAACCGAAAGGCCCCTAAGACCAAGAAGGAGGGAGTTCAAGAAAAGGCCAAGATTCGTTGCTTCTATTGTGGTGGGGAAGGCCACTACAAACGAGAATGCAAGATCTTTTGCAAGGATGAGGAGGAGAGAAATGTTCCGACTACCTCAGGTATCTTCCTTAAACACTTGTGCATTAAGCAAATCATAGGTATTAGATACCAAATATGACTCACTTTACGTTGTCTTTTCAGGGACCAAGTGAGAAGCTTATCAAGTGTACGTGTGAAACGAGCAAACGACGAAGATGGTTTTTCGGTCGTGCTTGCATGCACCATTTTGTCTATGACTTGTAATTAAATTAATCTTAGATTCATCATGATTTTGAACATACTATGATCTATGGTGTTTGACACCAAGTTGTTTTGATCGTAAGACTTTGACAATAGTTGTTTCAAAGTGTCTTGTTTATATATGTTCAATGGAAATTGCATGTTTCTACATATGATTAGAAAAATGTTGATACCGCTGACAAAACTAAGACAAATCATTAACTTCACCGACGACTATATTAGATATGGTTATGTCTACCTTATGTCGAATAAATCTGAATCCTTTGAGAAATTCAAAGAATTTTAGAGTGAAGTTGAGAATCAACTTGGCAAGAAGATTAAATCACTTCGATCGGATCGAGGTGGCAAATATTTGAGCAATGAATTCGACAATCACTTAAAAGAACATGGTTCGACCAATGATGGGTCTTAGTGAACTTCCTATCTCTTTCTGGGGACACGCGCTACTAACTGCGGCACTAACACTGAACCATGCTCCGTCAAAAGCTGTCGAAAAGACTCCATATGAATTATGGATTAAGAAACCTCCAAGGTTGTCTTTACTTAAGATTTGGGGTTGCGAAGCATATGTCAAGCAATTAATTTCTGACAAGCTTCACCCGAAATCAGACAAGTGTTTCTTTGTGGGCTACCCAAAAGAAATTAAGGGGTATTACTTCTACAATAAATCCAAGAACAAAGTGTTTGTTGCTCGTGATGGTGTCTTTTTGGAGAAGGAACACCTTTCCAAAATGACAAGTGGGAGGAAAATCGAACTCGACGAACTTTGAGAGGATGAGCAACAATGTCAACCTGATAAAACTGACAATCAAAATGCTTTGGAAGTAGTTGATAAGATTGGTCAGAATCAAACGAACAATGTAAATTCTCAACCTATTACCCTTCGTAGGTCGCAACGGCCAAGATCTCAACCAGACAGATACCTTGGTATTGTCTTAACCAAAGTTAAGGACATCCTAGTCATGGATGGAGATGAGCCAGCGACATACAAATAAGCTATGACGAGCCCCGACTTTGCTAAATGGAAAGAGGCCATGAAATATGAGATCGACTCCATGTCTGAAAATCAAGTCTTGGACTTGGTAAATTTGCCCGAAGGTTACACACCCATCGGTTGCAAATGGATTTTCAAATTGAAAACAGACAAAGATGGAAATGTATCAATATACAAAGCTAGACTAGTGGCAAAAGGTTACAAGAAAATCCACGGGATAGATTATGATGAAACCTTTTTGCCAGTCACAATGCTTAAGTCCGTCCGGATCATCCTAGCGACTACTGCATATTACGAATACGAAATATGGCAAATGGATGTCAAAACCGCCTTCCTTAATGGGATTTTGGAAGAAACTGTGTATATGACACAGCCGGAAGGTTTTGTTCATCCAAGCAACGCTGGAAAAGTATGCAAGCATAAGAAGTCCATTTATGGACTAAAGCAGGCAAGCAGAAGTTGGAATCTGCGATTCAATGAAGCCAATAGAAAGTTTGATTTTATCAAGAATCCAGATGAGTCTTGTGTTTACAAGAAGGTCAGTGGGAGTGACATCTCATTCCTAGTCCTATATGTCGATGACATATTGCTCATTGGAAACAACACAAAATTATTAGAGTCCGTAAAGGGCTGGATGGGAAAATGCTTTTCAATGAAGGACTTAGGAGAGGCACAGTACATATTGGGCATCAAGATCTATAGGGATAGATCTAAGAGGATGATTGGATTGAGCCAGAGTACTTACATTGATAAAATACTGGCACGATTTAACATGGAGAATGTTAAGAGAGGGCACCTACCCATGTCCCATGGCGTAACTCTTAGCAAGAAACAGTGTCCACAGACACATGTTGAGCGGGAGAGAATGAATCAGATTCCATATGCTTCGCTAATTGGATAGATCATGTATGCCATGATATGTACTAGGCCTGATGTATCGTACGCCTTAAGTGCTATTAGCCGATACCAATCAGACCTGGGAGAGGCGAATTGGACTACGGCTAAGAATATCCTAAAGTACCTGAAAATGAACAAGGATAGATTCCTAGTCTATGGTGGCCATGAAGACTTGATTGTTGAAGGTTACACCGACGCTAGCTTCCAGACTGACAGAGACAACTTCAAGTCACAGTCAAGGGTACATATTTTGCCTAAATGGAGGAGTGTTTAGTCGAAAGAGTGCCAAGAAAAGCACCACTGCAGATTTTACAACTGAAGCCAAATACTTGGCAGCTTCGGAAGCAACTAAGGAGGCAGTTTGGATTCGTAAGTTCGTTAGTGAACTTGGTGTTGTACCCTCCATCAAGGATCCAATAAATATCTATTGTGACAACAATGGAGCTATTGCTCAGGCCAGAGAGCCAAGAGAGCACCAGAAGGTCAAACATGTCCAAAGGCGATTTCACATGATAAGGAATGGAAATCCGAAGGTGAAATCAGAATTTGTAAGATCGGAACGGATGAAAATGTGGCCGATCCTTTAACTAAATCTCTGCCTCAAGTGAAGCACAACAAGCACGTCGAGGCAATGGGAATCAAGCACATTGGAGATTGGCTTTGAATTCCCTATACATGTGTTTTAATTAAACTAGATGTCTTAATGTAAAACACTATGTAGAAACCGTTCATTTTGGAGTAATCAATTTTATACAAAATTACTATTCACTCCATTGATATTTAATTGTGGTTTAGAATTAAATAATGAGTCCATTCCATTTCTAAGAATATTCAAACAGGGTATCAAGACCATGTCTTGGATAAAGAAACACCTGTTAAATGAACATTGAATATTTAAATTGAAAATGATCCCTAATCGAGGTCATTTAACCGATGGACGATCAATGACCACCAGAGATTAGTGTGTAGTATGATTTACAGCACCGTTTCTTGTGTTGCAAGGATATAGTAGTCATAAATCAGTTACACAAGTGCTAGTTTGGAACTACACCGGATTGACCTATGAGAGTACTTTAAGAGAATCAAAATTGTCATAAGTACATTTCTCATTATAACTATCGGAACCTATTTCCTTGACCATGAGTATTGTGAAATTCTCTTTTGTTGATGTCAAACGTCTGCCGTAACCAGGGACTATAACGGGAACACTCGGGAGATTAGATCCTCTTAGTAAGAGGGCTTACAGTACAAGACTGGGAAAGTCCCCCTATTAACAATAGGGAATATGTCTTTGTTGTTTACAAGGCCGCTCGAAGAGCGAGACTGCGAAAATGCATGGCCGTGCTCAGATGGATTTTAGAAATCATCTTCTTATTGACAGTCGAACTCGGAGATCGAGAAACACTTCTGGACGTAATAAGGATGACGAAGATTCTTACCTTATAGTTCATGAAGAGACATTAAGAGACATAGGAAATGGGCTATACACTGTATGCACACTTGTCCAGAAGGACAAGTGGGAGATTCAAAGGAATGATGTCCTTCCAATAAGTGTATTATTCTGAAAGAGGGTTCAGAATTATCAGGAAGCTAATTCTTCAGTGAGATCAAGTGATCGGAATGCCTGGATGGAGGCCGCTTCTGATCTGTAATATTAGTGAACAATTAATATTACAGCTTTGTCTTCACTGAACCCTTCGGGTCAAACCCAAACGAACCGCCGATCCGAACCGACAAATCAATCCGAAGGATTTGATAAGTCACTAGAGTATTACGAACACAGACGTCGGATATCGAGCCTAGGGCGTCGAGACCGAGCGTCGCAAAATCAATAAGTAACAAGTTCAAGTAAAGCCGTATCATCACATTGGCCTAGCCATGTGGTTTCTAGGCTAGCTCGAGCTAGCACATCACCATTACAGCACCATGGGTGTGCGTGCATCGCTAGCACAACACCATCGCAGTACCATGGGTGTGCGTGCGTGCGTGCATCGCTAGCACAACACCATCGCAGCACCATGGGTGTGTGTGTGTGCATGCATCGCTAGCACAACACCATAGCTATGCGTGTGGGCGTGCATCGCTAGCACAGCACCATCGCAGCACCATGGTGTGCGTTTGTGCGTGCATCGCTAGCACAACACCATCGCATCACCATGGTTGTGCGTGTGTGCGTGCATTGCTAGCACAACACTATCGCAGCACCATGGCTGTGCGTGTGTGCGTGCTTGACTAGCGTAGCAGCACGGTGTGCATGCTAGCACTAGATGCGTGTGTGCGTGCCTTCGTATGGCAGCACCAAGCACAACGCCTAGGCCTCACCTAGCAGCAGCAGCATGCGTGGCTCGCTAGCAGCACGTATGCAGTGGCTGGGCTGTGCGTGCTGGCATTACTTATTATTGAGTGGAACTTAAAAAGACATTTCTTATTATTGAGAAAACCTTTAAGTTCGTAAAACTATAGTTTTATATTTGGTCAAGTCTCGACTAACCCTCGAGACGAAAATCATTCGGTTCAGGTCGTGGGTTCGAGCCGTTGAAGGCCGTCATGCTTGTGAGGCTTTAAGATTCGAAGTAAGATCTCGGTTTACAAGCGAAGCACGCTTCAAGGGTATTACTTCTTTATCCCTTTTCTGAATTATTGATTAATTATGTTTATGTATGCTTTATTGCTTTAATTATTGGGGCGGGTCTTGGGCGGGTTTCTCTTCTGCGTAGCGTTGGACGCTACGAAACCCAACACACCCCGAACTACATAGTGATCAAACCGATTCACGTCAGCCATATCATCAAGCCAAGTAAAACTATTTATAGGTTGACATGGGGAATGGGGCTAGCTAGAGACATATCAGGAGGATTAGCCTTAACCTCATCAGCTAATTGTTTATGTCGCATTGTGCGTATTCTCAAATGTATAAGATACGAGATGGCAACCCCATTGTAAGTAAGTTCCCGCTCATAGTAAGGATCAAATAATTCAGGAAGATTTTTAAAAGGAAAAGGGTGAAAAGTGCTGCCGGCAGCAGGGCGACTACCGCCCGATTGGGACGTTACTAAAGGGGTCGCAGTAGTACCCATCACTCCCTGCAGGTAAGGTGTCACCCGGCATAACTGCTCATAAAGGAATGGGGGGAGAGGCAGGAGAAGTAAAAGAAGTTCGCTCAAAACACTCACTTGAGCGAAACGACTCAGGGGAAGAATCGGACTCAGTACGCACAGAAGGGGAAATTGGATTTGGACTGTCAGTAGTGTCAGGCATCTTAAGATCTACAAACAACAAAAGAGCCCCCAAAAGACGAAGAAAATTAGGTACTAAAGCAAAATCAGTTATGCTCTAAGAGCAAATTAGAAGGAATAGAGCGATAGAAGAGGAAAAATTGCAAAAAAACAGAAGCAAAAAAGCGTAGAGAAATAACAACAGAGGGAAAAATGGGCAAGAACAATCAAACTCCTGAAATGACTCAATCTTGCTAAGAAAAAACGAAAAAGAAACACAATTGAGTAAACAAAAATAAGGAAAAAGGCACAAGAAAGTACCTTTACGGAGAAAACCACAGGAGCAAAGGAGCACAGCAACAATGGCGACACCAAAAAGCCGAGAATGGGGGTGAAGACTTCAAACTACAACCAAAGAAGAAAATAGTCCTAATGTAGGACAAAAAATCGAGGGAAATAAGCAAATAAAGGAGAAAAAATAGAACAAAAGCGAAGGCAAAAGAGGAAAAAGGGGAGAACTTACAACAACAACAAGAGAGCGACGATTAGAAATGGCGAGAGCGAAAAAATTTGAAAACGAAGATTAAAAGCAAGAAATAAAAAATGGGGAAGTAAAAAGAGGGCAGTGAAATTAATGCAAGAAGTTTATAGGCGGTTTAGCCAAATAATAAAGCTAAACTGCCATGTCACTTCAGTAAAAATAAACTGATCCTCAGATAACTGACACACCTTCCACACATGCAAACACTATTCCCGCCCAAAAAAAAACCTTCCTTATTTTTCAAACTTCAGCGGGAGTAATTGAAATTCCTCTCTGCAAGCTCGTCATTTCTCAGACTTCTGCGGGAGTAATTGAAATTCTTCCCTGTTGGGTCATTTTCCCTCCAGCGTCAACAGGAATAATGAACATCATTTGACACATGGATGGTAATTTCCTCACAAATAAGAAACGACAATCATCAACAAGTCACTACAAACTTCTTCTTCAACACTCTGCAACATAACCTCCCAAGTCTCAAAATCACGTAAACTATCCAAAGACTTGATGGGCTAGAGGTATGCAGGATGACTCAGCCGAACGACCTACTGAGCAATTACCGATAAGGTTACACGTTTAAAATAGCTGGCATGAGAAGCCTCATACCACCTTTTGAGGGGCTAGTTGTATGGGATAACTCCCGCAGAGATATCACTAGGCTCCCGGTTTCGTTCACGGGGTGTGCATTCACCGTTGGAAGAACGCCTAGAGGGGTTCACCAGCCCGATAGGGTCAGCCTGCAGGCTGACCAAGTAGGACTCCTCTCAAAGGAGATCGTACACCTATAAATAAGGAACCAAGTACAACGAAAAAGAGGTTAGACACACAAGTTATTACACTCTCTTTATCTCTCTAAGTACGCTTTATCTCTCTAAACACATTCTAACTTAAGCATCGGAGGGGGGTTCCTTGAGCCACCCCCGAGGGCAGCCACATGTGTTCCCATGCGCAGGTTACAAGCTGGACCCAGCCTGCCCTAGTCTGAACCCTTGGATCCATACCCGAAACACATTCTTTTTTGCTAGGCCCTCTTCATGAAGATTTGTCTTTGTAGTATCAATCTGAGGCTCAGCATCCCCAGTTTAAACATTTGTGCTGCACCATTACTAGAATGGACTCTGTGATTCTTGATGCAACTTCATCATGAATTTCAACCTCTTGATCTTGAATCATCACAGAAGGTTGTGTTGATTCGACATTAATATTAGCATTTGATATCAACCTGCTCAAATTGTTGATGCTAATATTAATCTTGAAGTTATAGGCAATGGGTCAGAAACTACAGGGCATCAACATTAATATTAGCATCGACAATTTGAGCAAGTTGATCTGTTTGTATAGAAGTAGAAGATTTAGATTGTTGAGAAGAGACTGAAGTTGTTCTTGAAATAAGAACCTTAACATTTGATTGGCTAGGACTTGCTTGTACACCCACGTCACCTTCAATGTTTAGAGCTTTTGGTTCACCACTAGATGATGAATTTTTCCCCAATTGTTGTTTGTTTCAAACAACACTCTGGTTCTTAATTAAGCCACCATCACCTTTTCTCTTATTCTTTTCAAGACCTTGATTCATTAGAGCAATAGGATCACGAGGTGGTGATTTCTCTAGTGACAACAGGCTAGAAGCAACAGTTTTCTCTAAGAGATCTGGAACACTTGTTGTATGTATTTCCTAGCTCTTCTTTATCACTATCAATAGAAACAAGGTTGGAAGGCGTGGTCTTTTCTAGAGACTTTCATTTCATTATAGTATTGGGAGCTAGAGATGAAGGAAATCATAGTGAGTAACAAGGTATGAGAAGCTTGGAGAAATTAGAGCTAATGCACATACTAGTAAGAGAAACCATCTTTAATTTCTCAATCCAACCCTATCAGTGTGGGGACAAATGATACTTCTGTATGAATCATCTACGGCCATGAGTTCATAATTGAACTCTACAACAATCTTAATTAAGCGATCAATTTGATGGTAGGCAGACTTACCCTTCATCATGATCGAAGATACAATAGCCTTCTTCTTACCTGAAAAGTATATTGTGAGTGGAAATCAAGAAGCAAGTGAAGGAAACGTTTAGAGGAACTCATACCTTTATAGTTGCCCACATTCACAGCAAAAAGTGATTTGGCATCTTCAACAGCATGAGATTGAAGTGGTCCATGATACCCTGATAAGTGTCATTTATAACAAAATGTTATAGTCATGTTCCTTAGATTTTAGGATAGTTCCTTTAGTATTTTGGTGCTCTTATCTATGATTTCGGTATTTTGTGATTTATTTCCTTAGTATGTATTTTTATAGGTTATTGAGTCATTTAGGATGATAAAAACTGTAGGGTTTTGTAGTGACTCTCACTACGCGGAAAGAAACCCCCCAAGACCTGCCTCCATAATTAATGCAGCTAATACAAGCAAAACATAATTAAAACACAATTAAGAGTAAGGATAAGAATTATACCCTCGACGCGTGCTTCGCTCTTACACCGAGCTTTTACTTCAACCTCGATAATGCGAGGCCTCCAACAGGATCGTACCCTCGAACCCGACCCGATCGTCCTAAGCCTCGAAGGTTAGTCAAGGCCCGGACAAAATATAAACTTGGAGTTTTACGAATTCAAGGTTTACTCAATTATAGAGTTGCCTTTTCAATTCCACTCAACTGTGTTCTTTCCCAAATACCCAACCCTTGGTATTTATAGGGAAATTAACCCTTGATTTTCATTTCCCAACCAATTTGGGAGAATGAATAAAATTGATAATTAATTTAATTCTAAATTAAATAAATAATCAAATCAATCACAATGCAACAAGTGTTAAGGGGAGAGAGAGAGTTAGGTGAGGACCGAGATTAGGTGGGGGGGGACCATTACCTTGCTCCCCAAGGCTTTGCCAAAGGGTTGATCCCTACATCCTCAAAAAACCGCCACCAAGGGCTGCTAGGCTAGTAGTCAGCAAGCATGCCAACTAGCACTACCAGCTAGCACCAGCCAGCATCCTCGCATCACCTCAGCCAGCATCCTTGCATCACCCCAAGGCGATGCTCTTGCTGCTGCTGCGTGCTATCGTTGGGCGCTGCTAGGTGCTGGCGCTGGCCTGACACTCACACTCGCACGCACTCGCACTCCCACCCCCTCGCACTCCCAGCATGTGTGCTGCTAGCGAGCCACGCATGCTGCGCATCGCCTCGCCAACCCCACGCACAAGCATGCGATGCTTGGTGCTGTGCTAGTGATGCTGCGATGGCTTGCACGCATTCGCACACACGCACTGCCCTAGCCATGCGATAGTGCTGTGATGCGATGGTGAGCTGTGCGTAGGCTGCAATGGTGCGATAGTGCCTAGGCACCCATGTATGCATGCTGCGGTGCTGCTGTGCTATGAGAAGGCACGCTCACACGCAGGCATGCTGTTGCGATGCAAGGCATGCGCGTATGCCAGCACTCGGTGCTAGCGATGGTGCTTCCATGCTAGGCACGCAAGCAAGCTAGCGCTTAGTGCTAGCGATGGTGCGCCTAGCACACCTAGTGTGTCTAGGCTTGCGCCTAGCCATGCTAGGTGCATACTAGCTCGAGCTAGCCTAGCATCCACATGGCTAGACCAATGTGGTGCTACGGCTATGCTCGTACTTGTTGCTTGTGATTTTGTGACGCTCGACCTTGACGCCCTAGGCTCGATATCCGACGTATTTGTTCGGAAAACTCCGACGACTCATTAAATCCTTCGGATTAATTCGTCGTCTCGGATCGGTTGTTCGATTGGGTTCGACCCGGAGGGTTCAGTTAAGATCAAGCTGTAATATTAATTATACCTTAATATTACCGATTGGAAGCAACCTCCACCTTGGCATTCCGATAACTTGATCTTACTGAAGAATTAGCTCCGTAATAATTATGAGCCCTCTATCAGAATAATACACTTGTTGGAAGGACACCATTCCTTTCAATCTCCCACTTGTCCTTCCCAACAAGTGTGCATATAGTGTATAGCCCATTTCCTATGTCACTTAATGTCTCTTTGTGTACTATAAGGTAAGATTCATCGTCATCCTTATTTCGTTCTGAAGTGTTTCTCGATCTCCGAGTTCGATTGTCAATAAGCAAATGATTTCTAAAATCCATTTGAGCACGACCATGCATTTTCACAGTCGGCCTTGTAAACAACAAAGACATGTTCCCTATTGTTGATAGGGGGACATTCCCAGTCTTGCATCGTAACTTTCTCTTACTAAGAGGACCTAATCTCCTGAGTGTTACCGTTATGATCCCCAGTTACGGCAGACGTTAGGGAACATCAAAGAGACTAGTACTCAAACAAGAAAACTTCACAATACTCATTTTCGAGGAAACGAGTTTCGATAGCTATAATGAGAAATGTACTTATGACAATTTTGAATCTCTTAAAGTTCTCTCATAGGTCGATCTAGTGCAGTTCCGAACTGGCACTTGTGCAAATGATTTATGACCATCATGTCCTTGCAGCACAAGAAATGGTGCTGTAAATCATACTACACACTAATCTCTGATGTTCATCAATCGTCCATCAGTTTAGACGACCTCGATTAGGGATAATTTTTGATTTAAATATTCAATGTTTACATAACAGGTGTTTCTTTATCCAAGACATGGTCTTGATACCCTGTTTTGAGAATTTCCATAAATCGAATGGACTCATTATTTAATTCTAAACCACAATTAAATAGCAATGAAGTAGAAAATAATTTTGCATAAAAATTAATTACTCCATAAATGAATGGCTTCAATACAGTGTCTTACATTAAAACATCTAGTTTAATTAAAACACATGTACAGGGAATTTCAAAGCCAGTCTCCGACGTGCTTGATTCCCATTGCCTCAATGTGCTTGTTGTGTTTCACTTGTGGCAAAGGTTTAGTCAAAGGATCAGCCACATTATTATCCGTGCCGATCTTTCAAATTCTGATTTCACCTTCAGATTTCCATTCCCTTATCATGTGGAATCGCCTTTGGACATGTTTGACTTTCTGGTGCTCTCTTGGCTCTCTAGCCTGAGCGATAGCTCTATTGTTGTCACAGTAGAGATCTATCAGACCCTTGATGGAGGGTACAACACCAAGTTCACTGATGAACTTGCGAATCCAAACAGCCTCCGTAGCAGCTTCTGAAGCAGCCAAGTATTCGGCTTCAGTTGTAGAATCTGCAGTGGTGCTCTACTTAGCACTCTTCCAGCTAAGCGCTCCTCCATTCAGACAAAATATGACTGTGACTTGAAGTCATCTCTGTCAATATGGAAGCTAGCGTCGGTGTAACCTTCAACAACTAGGTCATTATGGCCACCATAAACCAGGAATTTATCTTTGTTCCTTTTCAGGTACTTCTGGATATTCTTGGCCGCAGTCCAATGCACCTCTCTTGGGTCCGATTGGTATCGGTTCGTAGCACTCAAGGCATACGATACATCTGGCATGGTACATATCATGGCATACATGATCGATCCAATTAGCGAAGCATATGGGATCTGATTCATTCTCTCTCACTCAACAAGTGTTTGTGGAAACTGTTTCTTGTTGAGGGTTACGCCATGGGACATGGGTAGATGCCCTCTCTTGGCATTCTCCATGTGGAATCGTGCCAGTACCTTATCAATGTAAGTACTCTGGCTCAATCCAATCATCCTCTTAGATCTATCCCTGTAGATCTTGATGCCCAATATGTACCATGCTTCTCCTAAGTCCTTCATTGAAAAACACTTTCCCAACCAACCCTTTACGTACTCTAGTAATTTTGTGTTGTTTCCAATGAGCAGTATGTCATCGACATATAGGACTAGGAATGCGATGTCACTCCCACTGACCTTCTTGTATACACAAGATTCATCTGGATTCTTGATAAAACCAAACTTGCTGATGGCTTCATCAAATCGCAGATTCCAACTCCTACTAGCTTGCTTTAGTCCATAAATGGATTTCTTAAGCTTGCATACCTTCCCAGCGTTGCTTGGATCAACAAAACCTTCTGGCTGTGTCATATACACAGTTTCTTCCAAAATCCCATTTAGGAAGGCAGTTTTGACATCCATCTGCCATATATCATAATCGTAATATGCAGCAATCGCTAGGATAATCTGGACAGACTTTAGCATTGCAACTGGTGAAAAAGTTTCATCATAGTCAATCCCGTGGATTTGTCTATAACCTTTTGCCACCAATCTAGCCTTGTATATCGATACATTTCCATCCTTGTCTGTCTTCAATTTGAAGATCCATTTGCAACCAATGGGTGTGTAACCCTCGGGCTAATTCACCAAGTCCCAGACTTGATTTTCAGACATGGAGTCCATCTCGGATTTCATGGTCTCTTTCCATTTAGCAGAGTTGGGGCTCGTCATAGCTTGTTTGTATGTCGCAGGCTAATCGTCATCCATTACTAGGATGTCTTAATCATCGGTTAAGACAATACCAAGGTATCTGTCTGGTTGAGATCTTTGCCGTTGTGACCTACGAAGGGTAATGGGTTGAGCATTTACATTGTCTGTTTGATTCTGACCAATCTTCTCAGCTGCTTCAAAAGCACTTAGACTGTCAATTTTATCAGGTTGACATTGTTGCTCGTCATCTTGAACTTCGTCGAGTTCGATTTTCCTCCAACTCGTCATTTTGGAAAGGCGTTCCTTCTCCAAAAAGACACCATCACGAGCAACAAACACTTTGTTCTCGGATTTATTGTAGAAGTAATACCCTTTGGTTTCTTTTGGATACCCCACAAATAAACACTTGTCTGATTTGGGGTGAAGTTTGTCTGAAATTAATCGTTTGACTTATGCTTCGCATCCCCAAATCTTGAGAAAAGACAACCTAGGAGGTTTCTAAGTCCATAATTCATATGGAGTCTTTTCAACAGCTTTAGACGGAGCTCAGTTCAGTGTTAGTGTCGCGGTTTGTAGCGCATGTCCCCAGAAAGAGATAGGAAGTTCACTAAGACCCATCATTGATCGAACCATGTCTAACAAGGTTGGATTCCTCCGTTCGGACACTCCGTTCCATTGAGGAGTTCCGGGAGGTGTCAACTCTAAAAGAATACCATTTTCTTTCAAGTGATCGTTGAATTCATGGCTCAAATATTCGCCACCTCGATCCAATCGAAGTGCTTTAATTTTCTTGCCAAGTTGATTTTCAACTTCTTTCTGAAATTCTTTGAATTTCTCAAAAGATTCAGATTTATTCGACATTAAGTAGATATAGCCATATCTACTAAAATCGTCGGTGAAGGTGATGAAATATTGGTGACCTTGTCTTGCGGGTGTACTCATTGGTCCACATACATCCGTGTGTATTAGACCTAATAAGTCACTTGCCCTTTCTCCCAAATTGGAGAATGGTTGCATGACCCCTTGAAATCTTCAAATCTTCAAGGGTCTTCATTTTGGCTCGTCTTGATCGAAACGCCGTCTTGACATCTTTGCCAAAATAAAATAACTAGCTACTACGACTAGGATTAATCTAAAGTACAAGAATACTTAATGGTTCGCAAACAATATTTAGATTTACAAAAATACATAACGGAATGCAGTCCGTATTTACTATCCTAGTCGGGTCCCACTAGTTGCCATTTTTCTCAAAACCTATTTTGAAAACAATCTTTCATTCACCCATTCACTATTTGTGAATGGCCCATGCACATTACGAGATACATAATTAAACACGCAAAACTAGTAACTAACTTAGGTGGTTAATCCGATTAACGCGCCTAATTAAAACTAGTTTAAGTTGTTTAATCCATTATTTCTAAAAGCAAAAAGCTCACGTAATTAACTAAGCTCCCACTAAATTTCGCATCCATACTTAATCAATCTGATTAATTAAGTCAGCATAACCCATAATTTGTCAAAATCAAAAATTTTGCAAAAAGCCAGAAAAATCTAGGTCCAACCTCGTTAAAATAATTACATAAATTATTTAAAACGGCAAAATATTTACAAAATTACATAGCTCAAAAATTAAGCAAAAATAGCCACCACCATGCATGGTGGATTGCGCACCATGGTTGCTAGATAGCAGTGGGCTGGCTGGGGCTTGCTGCCTCGCTGCCCAGCAGCAGCACATGCACGCCAGCAGCCTTCGCCACACACGCATCAGCAGCATCATGGCTGACACTTGGTGCTAGTATGTTGCGCCCAGCACAACACACTACGCTGGCCAACACCAGTTGCTTGCTACACATGCTAGCTCGCATGCTGGCACCTGCTAGCAAGTGGTGGGCTGGCTGGTGCTTGCTACCATGCTGCCAAGCAACATCCCCAAGCATCCAGCAATCTATGCCACTGCCCAAGCCTAGTGCACTAGCACCCCTCGCCACACAGCCACGCACCTTTGATGCTCAGCCCATGTGCGCACCATATGCAGCCTACATGCATGCTGCTGGGCAGCCCGGCTAGCCTTGGTGACGCTTGCGGTTTTGCATCGATTTACGTGCATTTTACTCGGGATTTTAATCCCGATTTATGTGCAGCATAAATTAATTCTAAATTTTATTTTAGAATCAATTTGAGGAAAAATAAAATAAAATAAGTCTAACTAATTAAATTCATTTTTAATGGTGCACAAGCCTAAATCATCCAAAAAATTATTTTGAAACAATTTTTAGGTCTTTCTTTATGCTTAAAATTGAATGAGCTATGTCCATAATTAATTTAGCCAATATGCAAATTAATAATGGATTTGACAAATGGGAGTTGGAAAAATAAATTAACCATCTAATGATAAAATTTTCAACTTTCATACGTGTGTAAAATACCAAGATTACATCTTCCAATATGAAGATTAATCAAAATTTTACTCACAAGTATTTGAACTTCATGGATTTTAATCAACCAAAAATGAAAAATCCAAACTTAGTTCAATCACGGAATTTAGGGTTAAAGTTCCAATCATTTAAACTTTTAAAGATTAAATCCTTAACATGCTTAGGAACTTAAAATTACACATTCACATCAAACATTAACACATTAATGCAATTTATTTGCATAATTGTGAAAAATCAAGTTTGTATGATAAATAACATATCAACTCAAGCACTAATTAAAATTCCATAATTATGCTTAAGGATATTTAAAATAGCAATAGATTAGGGATGCATTAATGCATTTAATCTAACCTTGTAATGCTTGCATTAATCAAGCCTTAAAAGATTTAAAATTTTCGTTGAAAAACGAAAAAAACCCCAAAAACTTGGGTTTCTGGTTTGAATTTGGCTTCTGGACAGTTTTTAAAAGGGTTGAATCTGTTTCAGAATGTCGATTCCACCCAAAAAACACTATTTTTGAGCAAAAATCTGGGTTTGACAGCCAAAACGAGAAAAATACGATTTTTAAAATTAATTAAAAGGAGCTTCTAATCTAATTAGAAAAGCAAACCAGAATTAAAATCTTACTTTACAACACCTTAATTAATGAATAATTGCAAAAATTAAAAGGAGCATGGCTCCGATACCGCTGTAGGATTTCGTAGTGACCCTCACTACGTGGAAAGAAACCCCCCAAGACCCGCCCCTATAATTAATGCAACTAATACAAGAAAAACATAATTAAAACACAATTAAGAGTAACGATAAGAGTTATACCCTCGACGCGTGCTTCGCTCTTACACCGAGCTCTTACTTCAACCTCGATAATGCGAGGCCTCCAACGGGATCGTACCCTAGAACCCGACCCGATCGTCCTAAGCCTCGAACGTTAGTCAAGGCCCGGACAAAATATAAACTTGGAGTTTTACGAATTCAAGGTTTACTCAATTATAGAGTTGCCTTTTCAATTCCACTCAAGTGTGTTCTTTCCCAAATACCCAACCCTTGGTATTTATAGGGAAATGAACCCTTGATTATCATTTCCCAACCAATGTGGGAGAATGAATAATATTGATAATTAATTTAATTCTAAATTAAATAAATAATCAAATCAATCACAATGCAACAAGTGTCAAGGGGAGAGAGAGAGTAAGGTGAGGACCAAGATTAGGTGGGGGGGGGACCATTGCCTTTCTCCCCAAGGCTTTTCCCAAGGGTTGGTCCCCACATCCTCACAAAACCGCCACCAAGGGCAGTTGGGCTGGCAGTCAGCCAGCACCAGCCAACATCCCCGCATCACCCCAGCCAGCATATGCGTGCTGTGCTAGGCGATGCTCTTGTTGCTGCTGCGTGCTATCGCTGGGAGCTGCTAGGTGCTGGCGCTGGCCTGACACTCACACTCGCACGCAATCGCACTCCCAACATGCGTGCTGCTAGCGAGCCACGCATGCTGGGCATCGCCTCGTCAGCCACACGCATAAGCATACGATGCTTGGTGCTGTGCTAGCGATGCTGCGATGGCTTGCACGCATGCGCACAAACGCTGGGCGAGGCTAGAGCATCTGCTGCAATTCCCTACACGTACACGCACATACGCACTAACCTAGCCATGCGATAGTGCTTTGATGCGATGGTGAGCTGTGCATAGGCTACGATGGTACGATAGTGCCTAGGCACCCATGCATGGATGCTGCGATGCTGCTGTGCCATGCGAAGGCACGCACACACGCAGGCATGTTGTTGCGATGCAAGGCATGCACGCATGCCAACACTCGGTGCTAGCGATGGTGCTGCCATGCTAGGCCCGCACGCATGCTAGCGCCTAGTGCTAGCGATGGTGCGCCTAGCACACCTAGTGTGTCTAGGCTTGCGCCTAGACATGCTAGGTGCATACTAGCTCGAGCTAGCCTAGCATCCACATGGCTAGACCAATGTGGTGCTACGGCTATGCTCGTACTTGTTGCTTGTGATTTTGCAACGCTCGGCCTCGATGCCCTAGGCTCGATATCCGACGTCTGTGTTCGTAAAACTCCGACGAATCATTAAATCCTCGGATTAATTCGTCGTCTCAGATCGGTTGTTCGATTGGGTTTGACCCGAAGGGGTCAGTTAAGATTAAGCCGGCCTCCACCTAGGCATTCCGATCACTTGACCTTATTGAAGAATTAGCTCTGTAATAATTCTAAACCCTCTATCAGAATAATACACTTGTTGGAAGGACACCATTCCTTTCAAAAACATGAACTGAACAAAGAAGCCATTGTCAAATACAAATGAATATATGCTGAGTTCCTTCGGAGAAACTGGAAGACTGACGTAGGCGCCAAGTAACTTACAGGCAGTCCGAGATTTGTCCAGATTCATTGCCACTTGATATTTGGTAACTTGGAGAATAATTCTTAAATATTTACAGCTGGAAGGAAAATATATTTGATAAGAAGAAGATCTTATCATTTAGGAAAAGATTTGACAAAAGATAGAATTTCCTAGATTCTATCTAACTACTTTCTTTTTCTTAAAAATATCTTCCATATTTTTAGGGATTTTACTTGGGAAATAATTATATTATAATTGTATAAAACCTCAGAGTTATTCTTCCATTCATCATGTTGGGTTTCGTAGCGTCCAACGCTACGTGGAAGAGAAACCCACCCAAGACCCGCTCACTTATTAAATCAACTAAATATTTAATCACATAATTAACAACATAATAGAGAGGAGAGAAAAGACATTCTTACCCTTAACGCGTGCTTCGCTCGATTCACGAGCTCTTACTTCAAAGCCCGAGCCTCGTAAGTGCGACAGCCTCCTATGGCTCGCACCCTCGACCCGACCCGAACGGTCTTAGTCCCGAAGGTTAGTCGGGACTTGACCAATATAAACTAGAGTATTACGAACTTAAGGTTTACTAAGGAGATGCCTTTTTTGTTCTACTCAAGTGTTCTTCCCAAAACCAAAAACTTGGGTATTTATAGGGAAATGAACTTTGATTTCCCATTCTCAATTAATGTGGGAGATTTGCAATTTCCTCTATTTTATTTTAATCAAAACAAATTAAAATATTAATTCAATCAACAAGCTACAAGTGGCAATGGGAGAGGAAGAATTAGGTGAGGACCATTTCAAGGGGGGGGGGGGGGAGGGACCATAACCTTTCTCATCAAGCATGGCCTTGAAATCGGTCCCCACTCAAAAACCAGACCACCTCTCCACTTGGCTGGCTGGCAGCTTGCCTTGGTTGCTAAGGCTGCCAGCTGGCGCCTAGCACCAAGGCTTGGGAGCCCATCCAGCCAGCCCGCAACGCACGCACAGCAAGCCAGCCAGCACATTGCTAGCCAGCACGCATGCATCGCTGCGATACTGTTGCGTGATGCTGCTTGGTGCTTCTTGCTAGCACGCATGCATAGTCTAGCATTCCTAGCATGCTGCTGCTTGGTGCGAGGATGCGATGGGCTAGGCGCCAGGCCCAAGCACGTTAGCAAGCACGCAAGGCATAGCCCATCATGCCTAGCACACTGCTATGCGATGCTGCTGCTTGGTGCGAGGTTGCAATGGCTGGGTGCTTGGCCTAGCATGCTAGCAAGCACGCAACGCACCATTCTTGAGGGTTGTGCTAGCCCATGCCTAGCATGATGCGATGGCTAGCGCTGCTATGCTAGCACACCTAGCCACGCATGCAAATCCACACCACACGCATGCACGCATCTTGTGATGCTTGTGCCATGCGATGTGCGTGTGATAGGGGATGCTAGGCACCCATGATGCGCATGGGTTGGTGACCTCGCCTAGCCGAGCACTTGCATGGCTAGGCCAATGCGTGGCTACGGCTAGGCTCAAACTTGTCGCTTGCTTGATTTTACGTCTCGTCAAATTCTTAATTCGACTTGACTTCTGACGCTCGGTCTCGACGCTTTAAGCTCGATATCCGACATCTTTGTTCGTAATACTCTAATGACTCATCTAATCATTCAGATTGATTCGTCGATTCGGATCGGTTATTCGATTGGGGTGCGACCCAAAGGGTTCAGTCAAGATTAAGCCGTAATATTAATTATGCATTAATATTACTGACCGGAAGCGGCCTCCACCTAGGCATTCCAATCACTTGACCTCATTGAAGATTTTGCTTTCTAATAATTCCGAACCCTCTATTAGAATAATACACTTGTTGGAAGGACACCATACCTTTCACATCATCCATTCTTCATTCATCTTTCACTTGTGCTCACGTTTAGAAGGAACTACCTAGAGGAACTCGACATGTTTTCCTTCAAAAGCCTTTCTTCTTTTCTCTCTAACTAGAGTGAGTAGTTCTTTATGCTTAGTAGTAGTTAGAGGAAGCCATGTAATTAATATTTGAGACAATTAAGTATGGTTTTAATGATAATTAGTTAATGTTTTGGAATATTTTTGAATTACTGTTTTGTTCACATGAATGATGATGTCTTATAAGTAGGTGCGCAACATTTTGTTTGGGTATGATTTCTTTTACTAATTAACACTACCAAGTCTGTAATTGCTTGGGAACATTAATAAAAAAAAGCAACCAATTGTAGAGGAGGACGTTCCACTCTATTAATTGAAAAGTAACTCTTGATCAAGGCTAAATCACTTTAGTTCTAGAGTGTTGTGGTTGTCTTGGCTTGATGTTTTCCTAGTTCTCAATGCTATCATCAGGTTAAATGAGCAAGGGGTTATTTGTTAGTTAGGGTTAGGTAAGGACGTACTAGAACAAACTATTAATAAGGAAAAACAGAGGAACTTGTTCCATAAGTCAAATTGTTCCTTAAATATTGATTAATGTGTCAATGATTTTACGAAGTTCCATGGCTGGAATCTGATTATGTGCAGAGTGGTTTCTCCATAGATTGTTTGTTCTTTAGTTAAAACTCCTTTTATTAATTGTTCTTTTAGTTGTTTTAGATTAGATTTCTAATATCAAACCCCCACCCAAATCGTGTTACTCTTATGGAATTTGGATTAGGTAACTTGTTGCTTTAGACTTACTTTCCTCGTAGGATCGACTCTTACTTGTAGTGTTTTGCGGTGTTCGACACCGCACAGAAACAAAGCCCAGAAACCGGATCGCATCGATAATAATTACATTAAAGAGAAGAGAGAGAGAAAGAAACTCACCCTAGACGCGTGCTTCGCTCACTTGATGAGCTCGGACGTGAAAGCTTCAAGCTCCGCAAGTGCGAAACCTCCGAAGGCTCACACCCTTGCTTACCGAACCGGAACTGGCCCCTACCCCGTAGCTTAGACGGGGCTAGACCAAAATAACTTAGAGTTTACGAAAAAAAGGTTTTCTCGCTTTTGGAGATCTCTTAGAGTTCACCCACTCAAGTGAATTTCCCAATACCCAATGATTAGTATTTATACGGAAATGTTCTGAAGAATTCCCATCATCTTTCAATGTAGGATAGTTGGTAAATGGCAAAAAGTAAGATTTAATTTAATTCTTAATTAAATTAAAAAGCCAAAACAATCACCAAATAACAAGTGTCACATGGAGAGCAAGACAGTAGGTGAACCCAAGTGAAAGATGAATGAAGAAGCGGCTAACTTCTTCTTCTTGTTGCTCTTGGTAGCGTTTCTCTTAGGTGGAGAGGTCTTCTTACCCTTCTCCTTATAGCCATTCTTCTTGCCTGATCGCTTAAACAGCTTGCCCTTCTTGACCATAAACATGTCATGCTTTCCCTCATCCTTGAGCGTTTGCTCGGCTTGCTTCAACATTCCGTGAAGCTCGGTGAGGGTTTTCTTCATGCTGTGCATGTTATAGTTCATTTTAAACTGATCATAACCTTTGTGCAGCGAGTGGAGAATGATGTCAAGTGCCATCTCGTTTGAGTATCTTGCATCTAGCCTCTCCATGTTCTCAAATAATCTAATCATTTTAAGCACATGAGGGCTGACGGACTCTCCTTTCTTGAGCTTGCTCTCAAGGATCTGCCTATGAGTCTTAAACCACTCAATTCGGGCCTGCTCTTGAAACATTTTCTAAAGCTCATAAATGATTTCAAAATCCGTCTCCTTTTCAAAGAAAGTCTTTTGGAGGTTCGGAGACATTGTGGCCAACATGATGCACTTGACATCCCGATTGGCAGCGTGCCATCGGTTCAGGGCAGCCTGTGTGACCTCCTCATTAGGAGCATCGGGCATTTCCTCATCAAGGACATATTCTGTTTTCTCTTGCATGAGAACTATACGCAAGTTTCTTTGCCAATCAAGGAAGTTTGGCCCACTCAATTTCTCCTTATCAAGAATTGAGCGTAACAAAAATTGGTTGTTGTTGGTGTTTATTGCAGACATGGTTGTACAAATGAAAGAATTTGCAATAAAAACCCATTCTTAAAACCAATAAGTTTGAAATTTAAAGCATACATGCAAATTTTCAATCTTATTAAGCGTTTTATCCACACATTAAAATTTGTCCCCATTAGGCAAGAATAAACCGATTCCAAGACCCCAAAAATAAAAAAATGATTAAGCATGCTTTGGCTTGTCTTAATAATTAATATTTAAAAGTAAGCAATCCAATTGGTAATAGCTCTAAGCTATTCTTGGTTTGATAACCGTTGTATCTAATACTTCCATGAAGTTTATCTCTATTGCCATGACATCTACAGACTCCTTACCGATATCGTAGAGTTTAACCAAAATCAACTTGTATACCTAGTATACCTTACGTTTCTAGGAAAATAGTAATGCCTTGCTTTGGCATAGCCCATTACTATTCTCATTAGTTCGGTAAGTGTTATTTTGGAATGGAAAATTTTAACTCAATTTTATAAAGACCTAGGGTTTCTATGTTGGTTAATTTAAGTGAACTTAACTAATCATTCAACGTTTGAAATCCTAAACATGCATCTAACATCGCAATTATATATAAGCATAAGCATAAATATATATATATATATATATATATATATATATATATATATATATATAAAGCATAAATAAAGATGCATTTGGCAACTAGCATGACCCCTTGAATTTCAAATCTTCAAATCTTCAAGGGTCTTCATTGCATCTTCTTGGCTTCATCTTCTTAGAAACGCTGTCTTCGAGACATCACCACCAATTATGCAACTACTAATATTAATGTACAAAAATACCCAACGGCACGTAGTCCGTATTTAGATTTACAAAAATACAAAACGAAACGCAGTCCGTATTTACTATCCTAGTCGGGCCCCACTAGTTGCTATTTTATAAAACATGCATTAGAATATCTATTCCATTCATCCATTCACTTCTAAAGTGAATGGCCCATGCATTTCACAAAATAAATCAATCAACAATGCAAAACGAGCGCAAACTAGTAACTAACGTAGGTGGTTAATCAACCAATTAACACGCTTAATTAAAACTAGTCAAAGTTGTTATCAAATTATGTGAATTAACACAATAATAATAGCTCAAAATGATTAATAAAGCTCCCTCTAATTTCCACATCCAACTTAATTAAAATTAATCCAAATAAAATTAATTAAGTCGGTTAACCCAAGAATTTGTCAAATAATTTTCAAAAGCCGGAAAAATCGAGGCCTAACCTCGTTTTAGTTAAAACGCAAAATTTCAAAAACGATGCCAAGTGCCTAACCGAGCCAAAAATTGGCTAGGCACCAAGCATGGCGCTCAAAGTCGGTCGCACGCACGTGGCCTGCGTACAAAGGCTGCCTTGGCGCGCGCCACTGCTAGCCATAGAAGCTTCCCAGCAGCTCGGGCTTGCAGTATGGTTTGAGCGCTCGCACCCTAGCCCAGCAACACTTGCTAGGTGCTCCCGTGGGCATCCTAGCAGTGTCTGCTGCTGCCTGCATTGTGCGGAGTCACCCGCATAGCCTGCTAACCCTCCCCGCATACACCAATGCTCACAGCTACACGCATTCCCATGCCCGCACCCCTGGGCAGCAACATGCGGGCTGCGCAAGCAGCCCTTCTAGCCGAGGGTGGTGCTCGAAGCTTGGGGCCTCGTTATGCATGCTCATGCTTCAGGATTTCATTCCTTTTTTTGTGTGTGACTTTAAAATTACTTCTAAATTTATTTTAGAACCAATATTGAGCAATATTGAAAATAAAGAAGTCTAACTTACTTAAATTCAATTTTAGTGCACAAACCAAAATTAATTCAATAACCATTCTTTAAATTATTTTTTGCTCAACTTGACGCTACAAAAATTGAGGGTTATTCTCACAATTTAACCAACATAAATTAACAATGAGATTTGACAAAATGGTTGGAAAAATAAATAATCAACTAATGAAATAATTTAACCAACACTTACTTATGCACATTTGAATATTGTAATCTTCCAATATGAAGAACAATAATATTCAAGCACAAGTATGAACATTTAAGATTTTAATCAACTTAAAAATGATTAAAACCAAAAATTAGTTCATTATGGATTTTAGCAAGTTAAGATCAAAGCAAATAAACAATTAAAGATTAAATCTATAACATATTAGGGGCTTCAAAAATACATATTCACCATAAACATTCACACTCCAAGCAATTTATTTGTAAAAATGTGAAATTACAAGCTTATGTGAAATTAAGAGCTCACCAAATTAAGCACCAATTATGACTTCATAAACATGCTTAATAAGGGTTAAAATTGCAGAAGATTAATGGTATAATAAAACACATAATCCAATAATTGCATGCCATAAATAATCAAGGTTTAAAGATTTAAAAATTTTCGTCAAAAATGAAAAACCCTTCGAAAAACTATTTTCAGGGTAAATTTTGGCTTCTGAAAGGCCATTTTTAAACACAAAATGGATAAAGAATGATTTTGAACGTCAATTCCACCCAAAATTCACTATTTTTGGGTCAAAATCGGAGTTCGTAATCTAAAATTAGCAATAATATGACTTTTATCCAATTAAAACGAGCTCCTAATCATATTAGGATGCTAAACCAGAAATATAAATCCATTTTAAATCACCTTAATTAATTTTTTAGTTGTAATAATTAATTACAAGTAACTTTTATACCGCTGTAGGGTTTTGCGGTGTCCGACACCGTGCGGAACCAAAACCCGGAAACCGGATCTCATGCTTATTAATTACAACATAAACAAAAGCATGCCCTAGACGCGTGCTTTGCTTACTCGATGAGCTCGGACTTGAAAGCTTCAAGCTCTACAAGTGCGAAACCTCCGACGGCTCACACCCTCGCTTACTGAACCGGAAATGACCCCTACCCTGTAACTTAGACGGGGCTAGACCAAAACAATTTAGAATTTATAAACAAAGGTTTTCTCTCTTTTAGAGATCCCTTAGAGTTCACCAACTCAAGTGAATTTCCCAATACTTAATGATTGGTATTTATAGGGAAATGTTCCCAAGAATTACCATCATCTTTCAATGTGGGATAGTTGGTAAAATCGAAAAAGTAAGATTTAATTTAATTCTAAATTAAATTTAAAAGCCAAAACAATCACCAAACAACAAGTGTCACATAGAGATAAAAGGAGTAGGTGAGGACCACATGGGAGGACCACACCTCCCTTGCTCCCCAAGTCGTCCCTTACTAAATTGTCGGGTGCAATGGGAAGCCGCCAAGTGGCAGCCCGCCCTTGGGCACCAAGGCAGCCATGCTAGCGCCCGATCCCTCGGCTTGGCCTGCCTAGCTAGCCCTTCCCGCACTAGCAAGACACGCATATGCGAGCTGCTCGTTGTTGGTCACTGCTGCTGTGCCGTGCACCAAGCTCAATACTAGCAGCAACAACAGCTCGCTGGTGTGCGAGTGCCTGGGTGTGCTAGCCTGGGCTAGCTAGCAGATGCTAGCGTGGCCTAGCGCGCTAGCTTGCGACTGGCCTTGCTAGCAATGCTAGCACGCGAGCTCGGCCAGCAAGCCCCAGCCTGCACCCGCATGGGGCTGCTGGGCATGCGGCCTTACTAGTGGCTATGGCTAGCAGCCCTATATAGCATAACCCTCGCTTGGCTGGGCCAATGCGAGGCTAGGACTATAAATTAACTTGTTGTTTGGTTGATTTTTCCTTCTCGTCGATTCCTAAATTCGACTCGACTTTCGACGCTCGGCATTAGCGTTCTAAGCTCGAAATCCGATGTATTAGTTCGTAAAATCTCTATTGACTCATTTAATCCTTCAGATTAATTCGTCACTTTGATTCGGTTACACGATTGGGTGAGACCAGAAGGGTGCAGTCAAGAGCAAGCTGTAATATTAATTATACAATTACTGATCGAAAGCGGCCTCCAGCTAGGCATTCCAATCATTATACTTCACTGAATAATTAGCTTTCCTAATTAATTTTGAACCCTCTATCGGTTTAATACACTTGTTCGAAGGACACCATTCCTTTCATTACTTGCCCTAGCTATTTATTAAGGTGAATAAGGATTAATTTTGTGTGCTCTTCAACAACACACCAAATTTTGGCGCTGTTGTCAGGGAAAGTTGTTCTCTTTGGTAATCTGTTATAATTTTAAAGTTCCACTATTTTTATTTTAGTAAGTTCCTTGTTAGAATATGATAAATACTTGTTCTACTAATAATGATTTGTTGAAGTTTGATCTAGAAATGAAAGAGAACTTTGCCCAGCTTGAGAAAAGAGGCGAAAATTGATTTTGATTGGGAACTTGACAAATTCTTTGAGATGGCGTTGATTAACAACCAAACCATCAAGGAACTCGCTGCTCTTGATCTCGAACAGGATCATCTCGGCATTGTTTTTCCTACCTTGGAAAAATCCTTTAAATGGAATTCTGGTTTTATTAACTTGCTTTCTAAATTTCATGGTCTTAAGGGTGAAGATCTATTAATGCATAAAGGCATTTTTCATGACTTGTTCTGCACAAAGAACTGAAGGAGTGGAATTTGATGATATTTTGTTAATGGCTTTTCCATTCTCTTTGCTAGATTCTGCTAGGGAATTTTTATATCATTTAAAATTTGGATCCATCACTACATGAAAACAATTACATAAACAATTCCTAGAGGACTTTTTACCTGCATCTATGATAAAATCCTTAAGGAAGAAAATATGTGGAATTCAACAATCTTCTGATGAGACTTTATATGAATATTGGGAACGATTTAGGAGACTTTGTTCTAGTTGTCCCCAACACAAAAATAGTGAGCAATTGTTAATTCAATATTTTTATGATGGACTTTTGCCTAATGGTAGGAACATGATTGATGCTTCTAGTGGTGGTTCTTTAGTTGTCAAAACACCTGAACAAGTGAAAAAATTGATTTCTAATATGGCACAAAACTCTCAATGTTATGGAACTAGGAATGGTGTTGTGTCTATGAGAGTCAATGAAGTTGGTGTACATAATTTAGAGGCTTCTCTTGCTGAAAACTCAAGTATGGTATGTGGAATTTGCGATGATAATAACCATCATATTGATGCTTGTCCAACATTGTAGGTTAATGAAGTGAACATTGTTGGAGGATTTCCTAGAGCTCCAAAAAGGGAATATGATCCGTTTTCCAATACATATAATGAGGGGTGGAGAGATCACCCAAATCTTAGGTACTGGAACAAGGAAAATCCACCAGGTTTTAACCAAAATCAATCCAACTTTAGGCGGCCTTATAGTGTCCAACAACCTACACAAAACCAAGGTTTGAGTTCTTCATAACTTGAGGAACTTGTAAGACAGTTAGCTTTGCAAACTGATGCAAAACTTAAAACCTTTGAGACTCAAATTACACAAATAGCCACCCATGTTAACAGCTCCACTTCCTAAAATTCCAATAAACTTCCATCACAAGCCTTAGTAAACCCGAAAGAAAGTGTTAATACTGTAACCTTGAGGAATGGAAGAGAATTAGAGGAACCTAAGAAATAGGAACGAGTGAACCATGAGTTGGAACTAGAACAAGTGATGGAACCTACCAAGGAACTTGAGCAGGAACAAGTGCGAGAACACGATTCACAGAATGTTGCAGCAAAGAAAAAGGGATTTTCGTTTGATCCCCCTCTTGATTTTGCTAACTATAAATATACTCTTGTTGTTCCTTTTCCTAGTAGGTTAGCAATATCAAAGAAAGAAGATACTGACAAGGAAATTTTGGAAACTTTTCGCAAAGTAGAAGTCATTATTCCTCTACTGAATGCTATCAAGCAAGTTCCTCGTCATGCTAAGTTCTTGAAGGAACTCTGTACTTCCAAAAAGAAATTAACAGGAACTCAATAGAACGTTTCTACAGTTCTCCAAAAGAAATTACCTCTCAAATGCAAATATCCAAGTATGTTTTCTATCCCTTGCAAAATTGGAGAGACTAGATTTGAGATAGCCATGTTAGATTTAGGTGCATCCATTAACTTCATGCCTATATCCGTATATGATTCCTTGAATGTTGGTCCTTTGAAAGAAACTAATTTGATTATTCAACTTGCTGATAGAAGTAATGCATATCCTGTAGGAATTTTAGAAGATGTGTTGGTATAAGTTAATGAATTGGTGTTCCCTGCTGATTTTTATATACTAGACATGGGAGATGAGCATGTTATTAATCGTAGGAAATTTCCTTTAATGTTAGGAAGACCTTTCTTGAAAACTTCTAAAACTAAGATTGATGTGCGTGAAGGGAACTTATCTATGGAATTTGATAGTGATATTATTAAATTCAATATTTTGATGCCATGAGATATCCTACTGATGTAGACTCTGTGTGTTCCATTGATACTATTGATTTACTAGCACAAAAGATGTTTAAATTAAGCAGGGAAGATGATTTGGAACTTGTGATTCAGGAAAGCTTGGATAAGAATTCTGTTAGGGAACATGAGATGAATTTGATAGAAAAGGAACTCATATGGGTGCTGTAAAAAGCATCAGTTCCTTGCCGAAATTGAACCCTAATGTTCCTGTTGCTAATTTACCTCTTTCGAATGAAAAACTTGTTCCTTCTCTTATGCAGGTACCCAAATTGGAAATCAAACCTTTGCCAGACAATTTAAAATATGTTTACTTAGGTGAGGGGGAAACACTTCCCGTTATTATCTCTAATGCATTGTCCCCATCCCAAGAGAAACAATTGTTGATTGTCCTTAAGAAATTTAGGGGTGCTTTTGGTTGGACTCTTGCTGATATTAGAGCGATTAGCCCTTCCTTATGTATGCATCACATTCTTTTTGAGGATAATGTTAAATCTTTTAGGGAGGCTCAACGCCGATTGAACCCCCCTATGATGGAAGTTGTTAAATTTTTTTTTTTAAATGGCTTATGAAAGGAATGTGTCCTTCCAACAACTGTATTATTCTGATAGAGTGTTCAGAATTATTAGAAAGCTAATTCTCAGCGAGATCAAGTGCTCGGTATGCCTAGGTGGAGGCCGCTTCCGTTCAGTAATATTAATGGGTAATTAATATTATGGCTAATTCTTCAGTAAGGTCAAGTGATCGGAATGCCTAGGTGGAGGCCGCTTCCGATCAGTAATATTAATATACAATTAATATTACAGCTTAATCTTGACTGAATCCTTCGGGTCAAACCCAATCGAATAATCGATCCGAGACGACGAATCAATCCGAAGGATTCGATGAGTCGTCGGAGTTTTACGAACAAAGACGTCAGATATCGAGCTTAGAGCATCGCAAGTCGAGTCGAATTTAGAATTCAAAGAGACACGAAATCAATCGAGTTACAAATACGAACCTAGCCGTAGCCTCGCATTGGCCTAGCCATGTAAGTACTAGGCTAGGCGAGATCCATCGCAAGCCTAGCATGCTAGGCCTGCTAGCGCATTGCGTGCTAGCAGGCCATGAGCCCAAGCACCATCGCACAATCGCAGCATTGCATGTGCGTGTGGATGTGCTAGGCGCTGGCGCTAGGCAAGGCCTAGCACTACTTATCGCACCATAATAGCATGTGCGTGTGCGATGCGTTGCTAGCACAACACCATGCACCATCGCAGCATGTGTGTGTGCATTGCTAGCACAGCAACATGCACCATCACTGCATGGGCATGTGCGTATGCATCACTAGCACAACACCAAGCAGCAGCGTGCTTGTGCGTGTGCGTAGCAATGCAGCGCCAAGCATGCGTGGCTCACTAGCAGCACGCATGCTGGTAGTGGGTCGGAAGTTTGCTAACTGACTGCGCTATGTGATAGCAGTGATGGCTTGCAAGCACAGCCAAGGCGCCAAGCGCCAGCAAGGCTGCCTTGGCTGCCAAGGCTGGCTGGCAGCCAACTGTCTCAGCCACATGGAGGATCCGGTTGTGTGTGGGGACCAAGGGTTGTGGCAATTGCCTTGGGCACCAAGGCCATGGTCCCCTCCTCTTGGAATGGTCCTCACCTACCCACTCCTCTCCATGTGCCACTTGTAACTCATTGATTCCTTTGCATTTTATTTTGTTTTGATTAAAATAAAATATTGGAAAAATGCAATTCTCCCACATTGATGGGAGAAGGGAGAATCAAGTCTCCTTTCCCTGTAAATACCCAAATTTTGGGTTTGGGAAAAACCACTTAAGTAGAATTCAATGAGGCATCTCCCATTAGGTGAGAAAACCTCTAAGTTCGTAAAACTCCAAGTTTTTATTGTCGGGTCCCGACTAACCTTCGGGACTTGGACCGTTCGGGTCGGGTTCGTGGGTACGAGCCATTTAAGGCAATCACACTTGTGACACTAGAGCTTTCGAAGTAATAGCTCGATTTACGAGCGAAGCACGCATCAAAGGTATAATCTTTTATCATTTCTTATGCTTTAAATTATGTTTTGCTTGTTAATTGCATTTATTATAGGGGCGGGTCTTGGCGGGTTTCATTCCGCGTAGTGTGGGTCATTAAGAAACTGGACCTTGAGTAGCTCAAATGTTCAGTGAAGTATAGAATCGACTTGGCAAGATATCACAACGTCTAGCTAGATTAGATCGAGCGATGTTTGCTTAAGCCAAGTGTGATCACATCAAACTTATGGAATTGAAATTTCATAATTACCTCCACAAAGAACATAGTGTGTCTTGACGGAGACCTCGATGCCATTTGGAAATGACTCGAAGGATGATGAATCACATCCCTTCCTATAAAATTCTTAAGAGTTGCACAAATGACTAAATGTTACACTAAACAAAAGTGTCGAAGCTAAGAAAGGACACCATATTCAGTTATGGATAGAAATAGTTTCTAGCGTCTTTTCAAGTATATGTCTAGGGCTCTTAGCTCAATGGGAGTTCATTGTCTCAGTAGGAGCTAAGTGGCTCAATAAGGGCTAAGACAGCTCGAGAAGGAGCTTAACTGTTTGTTTCACAATGAACTTTTACCCAAAGACAATATACATGTCTCTTTGTAAGTATTCAAGTGAGACTACGGGCATTACCTCCACAACCTAATTGAGAACATATAATTTGTTGCTCTAAATGGTGTCTTTCTGTAAAGTAACAACTTTCCAAAATGACAAGTGGGAGGAAAATCGAACTCGACGAAGTTCGAGAGGACGAGCAACAGTGTCAACCTGATAAAACTGACAATCAAAATGCTTTAGAAGCAGTTGATAAGATTGGTCAGAATCAAACTGACAATGTAAATGCTCAACCTATTACCCCGTATAGGTATAGAATTCACCAAAGGCTTGGATTGAATCCTATAAACCTAAGACTTACAAGCATATTATTCACCATTGGATGGTGAGGGAATAGTGTCTTGTAAATTAGCTACGACAAATCCAAATTCCGAATAATGGTTAGAGGCCATAAAATCCGAAATAGACTCCATGTTTGTAAATCATGTTTGGAACTTGATTCATTTGCATGAAGGGTGACAGACCTATCAATCGCAAATAAGTTTTCAAGAAGAAAACTGACAAATGTGGAAATGCACAAGCATACAAAGCTAGATTGGTTGAAAAGGATACAATTAATTCACGGTGTTGATTTTAATAAAAACCTATTTCACCAATCGGAACGCTAAAGTCTTTTCGTGATTGTTCTAGCAAAATTACGCATATGAAATATGGCAAAAATACGAAACCGCCTTCCTAAAATTGGATTTTGGAAGAGACTATGGAAATAGTCTAAGGGTTTTGCAATTCTAAGTAATGCTAGATTTGGAAGCAAGCTCAAGAAATCCGTTGTGGGATTAAATGAAGCATTGCATGAAGGAATTGGAACATGTATTCTCAGAAAGTCAATAAAAGGTTTGACTAAAGGAGAATCATAGAAATTCTTATAAACAATAAGTTTAGTGGGAGCAAGAGTCAATCCTGTATGGTCCAACAAGAAGTTTGTAAACTCTATTGTGAAATGACTATCAAATGCTAAATGCTTATATTTGAAATGATTTTTGACAATGGACCAAGCAAAAGGCGACACTTAGTACATATGGGAATTAAGATCTATTGGATAGACTTAATGAAATGTTTAAACGAGTGGAGGAATTTACCGTGTTAAACATGAAGGACTTGAAAAGGCTTTCGACCCATATGTATAAAACTAAGTAAATGTTTGAACTAAGTATAAGCTGGGAAAATACTAAGTCAAACAAGAAAGACTCTAGTAGAGACTTTCAACCGATCACATAGCAAACAGTTTAGCAAGACTTAGTGAAATTGGATGAGCTAAAAGGTCACATGAATGGAACATATTCAGAATAATTCTGCGATTGAAACCATCTTTGTATGCTATGATATGGAGTCGTCACTCAATTTACATGCTTAGAGCATGAGAAGTATAAAATACCAATCGATCTAAATCTAAGTAATGTATCGTTAGATTATGGTCAAGAAAATCCAAAGTACTTTGATGAGTAAAGGGGGATAAGTTCTTGACGCAATTGCAATTTGAGAATTGATGTTGCAAGCACATCCTTAGCAAGGATTAGATCCTTAATAAGGAAGTCATTTATAAGCACAAGCTAGAATGCGTCGTGGCTTTAGAATGGTAACATGGACACGGATCCATGTATAATGTGCAAATTTAAGGTAAATTTCCATAATCACAAGTGATTAGGGCCTCCCAAATCTTTGTGAGTCGTTCGGAATAAAATCCGAGCAAAGCAACGTCAGAATGTCTACTGAAATATACGTTGAGAATATTGTTGCATGGAAGGCAATAAAAGGAAAGTGTTCAATGGAAAGTTTGTTGTCGAACGCTGATTTTAGGTTGTCAAGTTGAAAGATCTCAAGTCATGAAAATGAGTGGGAGCCATCACTTGGACAATAAATCCTAAATCACATATGATCCATAACACTCTCAAAATCTTGTTATCTTATTATGAAATTGTTCGATAATGAAGATGCTAAGATTTGCAAAGTAATAGTGGCTAAACCTATGCAATAAGTGAGCGACAACATTCGCAATTGCATGAAAGAAATCAAGCATATTAGATATGGGTGTGATTTCTATAAATGTTTAATGAAGAGTATGACTCTTGAAACATTTGAAGAAAGCCATTTATCATAAGGTGAAACGTTTGGAAGTTTCATAGGGGAATAAAATTTTACTAATTAAATTCCACGAACTATTTAGTTGTGGTTTAGAATTAAATAATGAGTCCATTCGATTTATGGAAATATTCAAAACAGGGTATCAAGACTATGTTTTGGATAAAGAAACACCTGTTAAGTGAACATTGAATATTTAAATCAAAAATTGTCCCTAATCGAGGTCATCTAACTGATGGACGATTGATGACCACCAAAGATTAGTGTGTAGTATGATTTACAACACCGTTTCTTGTGTTGCAAGGACATGATGGTCATGAATCATTTGCACAGGTGCCAGTTTGGAACTGCACTGGATCGACCTATGAGAGTACTTTAAGAGATTCAAAATTTTCATAAGTACATTTCTCATTATAGCTATCGGAACTCGTTTCCTCGACCATGATTATTGTGAAGTTTTCTTGTTTGAGTACTAGTCTCTTTGATGTTGCCTAACGTCTGTTGTAACTGGGGATCATAACGGGAACACTCAGGGGATTAGATCCTCTTAATAAAAGAAACTTACAATGCAAGACTGGGAATCTCCCCCTATTAACAATAGGGAATATGTCTTTGTTGTTTACAAGGCCGCTCGAAGAGCGAGACTGTGAAAATGCATGGTCGTGCTCAAATGGATTTTAGAAATCATTTGCTTATTGACAGTCGAACTCGGAGATCGAGAAACACTCCTGAACGTAATAAGGGTGATGATGAATCTTACCTTATAGTTCACGAAGAGACAATAAGCGACATAGGAAATGGACTATACACTATATGCAAACTTGTCCGGAAGGAAAAGTGGGAGATTGAAAGGAATGGTGTCCTTCCAACAAGTGTATTATTCTGATAGAGGGTTCAGAATTATCGGAAAGCTAATTCTTTAGTAAGGTCAAGTGATCGGAATGCCTAGGTGAAGGCCGCTTCCGATCAGTATTATTTGTATACAATTAATATTACAGCTTAATCTTTACTGAACCCTTCCGGTCGAACCCAATCGAATAACCGATCCGAGACGACAAATCAATCCGAGATGACGAATCAATCCGAGACGACGAATAACCGATCTGAGACGACGAATCAATATCGAGCTTAGAGCGTCGAGATCGAGCGTCACAAGTCGAGTCGAATTTAGAATTCGAAGAGACGCGAAATCAATCGAGTTACAAATACAAACCTAGCCGTAGCCTCGCATTGGCCTAGCTAAGTGAGTACTATGCTAGGCGAGATCCATCGCAAGCCTAGCATGCTAGGCCTGCTAGGGCAATGCGTGCTAGCAGGCCATGCGCCCAAGCACCATCGCAGCATGTGCGTGTGCGTTGCTAGCACAGCACCATGCACCATCGCTGCATGGGCATGTGCGTATGCATCACTAGCACAGCACCAAGCAGCAGCGTGCTTGTAATTGTGCGTAGCAATGCAGCTCCCAGCATGTGTGGCTCGCTAGCAGCACGCATGCTGGCAGTGGGTGGGAAGCTTGCTAGATGGATGCGCTATGTGATAGCAGTGCTGGCTTGCAAGGACATCCAAGGCGCCAGGCGCCAGCAAGGCTGCCTTGGCTGCCAAGGCTGGCTGGCAGTCAACTTTCCCAGCCACATGGAGGATCCGGTTGTTTGTGGGGACCAAGGGTTGTGGCAATTGCCTGGGCACCAAGGCCATGGTCCCCTCCTCTTGGAATGGTCCTCACCTACCTACTCCTCTCCATGTGCCACTTGTAACTCATTGATTCCTTTGCATTTTATTTTGTTTTGATTAAAATAAAATGGTGGAAAAATGCAATTCTCCCACATTGATGGGAGAAGGGAGAATCAAGTCTCCAACTTTCGGGACTTGGACCGTTCGAGTCGGGTTCGTGGGTACGAGCCATTAGAGGCGTTCACACTTGTGATGCTCGAGCTTTCGAAGTAAGAGCTCGATTTGCGAGCGAAGCACGCATCAAAGGTATAATATTTTATCCTTTATTATGCTTTAAATTTTGTTTTGCTTGTTAATTACATTTTTTTATGGGGGCGGGTCTTGGCGGGTTTCATTCCGCGTAGTGTGGGTCACTACGAAACCCAACACAAACATGTTTTTCGAGGGGTTTTTCGTTTTTGACGAAAAAATTTAAATCTTTAAACCTTGATTAATTATGGCATGTTAAAGGTAGATTAAATCTATGGTTGCATCACTAATCTACTGCAATAATAAACCTTATTAAGCATGTTTAAGATGTCATAATTGGTGCTTGATTTTGACAGCTCATTTTTCACATAAACTTGAAATTTCACAATTTTGCAAATTAATTGCTGCAAGTGTGAATGTTTATGGTAAATGTTTAATTTTGAAGTCCCTAATTTGTTAAACACCCAATCTTTGATGTTTTATTTGGTTGGAATTGAACTTTACTGTCTAAATTTCATGTTGAACTAATTTTTGGATTTAATCATTTTCGAGTTTATTAAAGTCCTAAAAGTTCAAAACTTGAGATTTAAATTTAATTAATCTTCATATTGGAAGATGTAATTTTTCAATTATACACAAGTTAGTATTGGAAAATTTTCATTAGATGAATGGGTTTATTTTTCCAACCTCTTTAATTCTGACAAATCTCATCATTAATTTATGTATGGTTAAATTAACTGTGAGTATAGCCCTTCATTTTTTTAGCATCATGATGAACCTAAAATTGATTTAAAGAATGGTTCTTGAATAATTTTGGTTTGTGCACTATAAAATTGAATTTATTTAAGTTAGACTTGTTATATTTTCATTCTTGCTCAATGTTGGTTCTAAAATAAATTTAGAATCAATTTTATGCCTCACACATATCGGGATTAAAATCTCGAGACAAGTGCACGCAAATCAAGGCAAGGACCGCTCAAAAACACACCCTTGGGAATCAATTTTATGCCTCATTCATATCGGGATTAAAATCCCAAGACAAGTGCACGTAAATCGAGGCAAGGACCGCTCAAAAACACACCCTTGGGCTAGCCGGGCTGCTCTCGCAACCCACATGTGGCTGCCAAGGTGCGTGTGTGGGCTGCCTTGCCCTCTTGATGTGCTAAAGTGTGGTATGTGCAAGTAAGTGCACACTTGGCGCTGCGGTATGTGTGCATTTGCTGCGGTTTTGTGCGGCACAAAGGGCAGCAAGCCAGCATTACTAGCAGGCCACCCACAAGCTGCCAGCGTCAGCAGCATGCGAGAATGCGTAGCATGCTGCGAGGCTACTAGTGCCAGCAGGCGTGGGGTGCGCTGCTGGCTGGGCAGGCCAACACCCTAGGCACGCATAGCCAAAGGCCTTGGTGCCTAGCCTAGCCCCATGGCTTGGATGCTAGGCACTCGGCCATTTGGTAGGCTATAACTTTGCGTTATTTGGGCCGTTTTAATTATTTATTTAATTATTTTAACGAGGCTACGCCTCGGTTCCTCCGACACTTGCAAAATAATTTGGCAAAATATGGGTTAATTGGCTTAATTAATTGGATTAATTAAGTTGGATGCGGAATTTAGTGGGAGCTTCGTTAATTACTTGAGCTAATTTATTGCGTTTTAATCACATAATCGGTTAACAACTTTGACTAGTTATAATTATGCGCGTTAATCGGAATTACCACCTAAGTTAGTTACTAGTTTGCGCGTTTTATGCATTGTTACTTATTTTTGTTGTAAAATGCATGGGTCATTCACACATAGTGAATGGATGAATGGAAGGTATATTGTATCACAGATTTTGTGAAAATGGCAACTAGTGGGGCCCGACTAGGATAGTAAATACGGACTGCGATCCGTTATGTATTTTTGTAAATCTAAATACGGTCTGCGTACCATTGTGTATTTTTGTACCTTAATATTCAGATTAATCCTAGTCATAGTAACTGGTAGTTGCATATTTGGTGGAGATGTCTCGAAGATGGCAGTTCTATGAAGACAAGCCAAGAAGTTGCGTCAAAGACCCATGGAGATTTGAAGACTCAAGGGGTCATGCTAGTTGCCAAATGCATCTTTTACTTTTGTTCTATATAATTGTGTTTATATATGATTGAATGGTATGATAGATGCATGTTTAGGATTTCAAATGTTGCGATGATTAATTAAGTTCACTTAAATCAACCAACATAGAAACCCTAGGTCCCTATCAAATTGAGCTAAAATTTTCCATTCCAAGAACAACACTTACCGAACTAATGCGCGTAGTGATGGATAAAACGTTCAATAAGGTTGAAAATTTGCATGGATGCTTTTAATTTCAAACTTGTTGGTTTATGAATGGTTTTTCATTTCAAATTCTTTCAATTGTAGAAACATGTCTGCAAATAACTCAAACAACAACTCTATGTGCTTGGAACTCCCCGACAAGTTGGCTTTTAGCCTTAACTTGGTCAACTTCAAGGAATGGAAAGAGGGACTTAAGAAAACTCTTCGGAATTGTTCCTTGGAGTACACTCTTGATACTCCCATTCCAAGCTTCTTCTCTAAGGGAATCATGAGTGATGAAGCTCATGATACATGGTCTTCCGATTGCAAGAAAGTCTCACGACTAATGGCTAGTTCCACCCCGGAAGAATTGAAAGAAAAGCTCTCCTTCTATATTCCAGACATGTTCCTCAAAGCACATGAGGACGCTGTCAATGTGAGAGTCACCAAGAGTCTCAATGGAAACTATGATGGACTCATTTTTGCTGTGACTAGGTCACTCTTGAACATGAAGATAAAGCCACCGGAAGAAGGTTGTCTTGCTAAAGAGAGGCGCCGGATTTGGTCAAGGGTCTACAATACCAAATTGAAACCCGTTATGCCCCTCCGACCTCATGTGCTTAGAATGACTAGGCTCTTCAAGCACATGGAGCTTCTCGGAATCTCATTGGAGGATGAGATGGCGGGTCATATCTTGCTTGCTTCACTCCACTCGGGATATGATGCACTTAGAGCGCATATAGCTGCGGGAAAGGAGACATGCTCTTTAAGGGAGGTGGTGCAGCTGCTTCACCAAGCCACCTCCTATGGAGCAACCAAAAGGCCCCTAAGAGAAAAGAAGAAGGAGTTCAAGAACAAAGCAAAGATGCGATGCTTCTATTGTGGTGGGAAAGGCCACTACAAGAGGGAATGCAAGATCTTCCGAAAGGATGAGGAGGAGAGGAATGTTTCATTTACCTCAAGTACCTTCATTGACACTTGTGTATAAAGCTATTCATAGGTATTGGATACCATGTATAACTCACTTTATGCTCCTATTTCAGGGACCAAGTGAGAGGGCTTCAAAAGTGGATGTGCAACTACGAGCGACGATAAAGATGGTCTTTCGGTCATGCTTATAGGAACATTTTTGTCTATGGCTTGTAATCAACTATTCTTTGTTTATCATGCTTTTGAATATACTTTGATCTATGGAGTTGGACACCGGGTTACATTGATCACAAGACTATAACAATGGCTGTTTTGAAATGTGTTGCTTTTATGTTCTATAAAATTTCATATGATTAGATAAATGTTAATGGTACTGCCAAAAGAGCTAAGACCATTGAGTCGAATCAAACCTACTTGTGGCATTGTCGTCTTGGCCACATTAACATCAAACGCATCAAGACTGTTCTTCATGAAGGTATTCTTGACTAATTCGACTTAGAGTCGTTTGAAAATTGCGAAGGATGTCTATTAGGCAAGATGACAAAGCAGCCATTCTCCAAGTTGGGAGAAAGGGCTAGTGACTTATTGGGTCTAATACATACGGATGTATGTGGACCTATGAGTACACCTGCAAGGAATGGTTGTCGATATTTCATCACCTTCACAGACGACTATAGTAGATATGGTTATGTCTACCTTACGTCGAACAAATTTGAATCCTTTGAGAAATTCAAAGAGTTTCAAAGTGAAGTGGAAAATCAGTTTGGCAAGAAAATCAAAGCACTTCGGTCGGATCGAGGTGGCGAGTATTTGAGCCACGAATTCGACTATCACTTGAAAGAAAATGGTATTCTTTCAGAGTTAACACCTCCCAGAACTCCACAATGGAACGGAGTGTCCGGAAGGAGGAATCGAACCTTGATAGACATGGTCCGATCAATGATGGGTCTTAGTGAACTTCTTACCTCTTTCTTGGGACAAGCACTTCTAAAAGCGGCACTAACACTTAACCGTGCTCTGTCAAAAGCTGTCAAAAGATTTGGGATTGCGAAGCATATGTCAAAAGATTAATTTCTGACAAACTTCACTTAAAATCAGACAAGTGTTTCTTTGTGGGATACCCAAAAGAAACCAAAGGGTATTACTTCTACAACAAATCCGAGAACAAAGTGTTTGTTGCTCGTGATGGTGTCTTTTTGGAGAAGGAACACCTTTCCAAAATGACAAGTGGGAGGAAAATCGAACTCGACGAAGTTCGAGAAGATGAGAGGACGAGCAACAAAGTCAACCTGACAAAATTGACAATCAAAGTGCTTTAGAAGCAGTTGTTGACATTGGTCAGAGTCAAACCGACAATGTAAATGCTCAACCTATTACCCTACGCAGGTTGCAATGGCCAAGATCTCAAGTAGACATATACCTCAGTGTTATCTTAACCGAAGATCAAGACATCCTAGTTATGGATGGAGATGAGCCAGCGATGTACAAACAAGCTATGACGAGCCCCGACTCTGCAAAATGGCAAGAGGCCATGAAATCCGAGATGGACTCCATGTTTGAAAATCAAGTCTGGGACTTGGTTGATTTGCCCGAAGGTTACGCACCTATCGGTTGCAAATGGATTTCAAGTTGAAAACCGACAAAGATGGAAATGTATTTTTGATCGGTTCTTGAGATAAAGGAACTAAGGAAAAGCAAATTAAAAAGCCCCAAAAGCATGTAAAAAGCAAAGTATCGAGTACTCCTTTGAGATCAATGGGTGGAAAGTGCAATGATATATGAAAGGAGTACTTAGGTAAGTGCCTCTTGTATAAGAAAGCACCAAGGAATAAATTGAAAGACTATAATGGTCCAACTTGACTAACCTAATTCTGTGGGCCAATATACTTGCACTTGAGCACCTAGATTTCTTATAAGTTAACTATGATATGTTTTTGAAATTGCTAGAGTATGGGAGGAAGTTGTATGCATAGCTTGCTAATTTAACAAATAAGCTTGTTGTTCATTTTAAAAAATTTAAAAAAAAAAAAGTGTTTTAATTTATTGTTGAGTACTTATGAGTAAATATCTTATACGAGAGGTCTGGTGGTATACAGTAAATCTTCTCTTTTTCTCTTATAAGTGCTTTGCTTGATAAGTATCATTTATGACACTATTTTATAGTCATGTTCCTTAGATTTTAGGTTAGTTCCTTTAGTATTTTAGTATCTATGTTTTTGGTATTTTGAGATTTATTTCCTTAGTGTGTGTTTTAATAGGTTATTGAGTCATTTTGGATGATAAAAACATGAACTGAATAAAGAAGCCAATGTCAAATACAAATGAATGTATGCTGAGTTCCTTTGGAGGAACTGGAAGACTGACGCAGACACAAAGGAACTTACTGGAAGTCCAAGATTTGTCCAGATTCATTGCAACGTGATATTTGGTTACTTGGAGAATAATTCTTGAATATTTACAGCTAGAAGGAAGATATATTTGATAAGAAGAAGATCCTATCATTTAGGAAAAGATTTGGAAAAAGATAGAATTTCCTAGATTCTATCTAACTACTTTCTTTATCTTAGAAATATCTTCCATATTCTTAGGGTTTTACTTGGGGAATAAATCTATAAAACCACATAGTTATTCGTCCATTCTTCATTCATCATTCACTTGTGCTCACGTTTAGAAGGAACTGCCTAGAGAAACTCGATATGTTGTCCTTCAAAAGTATTTAAGACAACCTAGGACGGTTTTAATGATAATTAGTTAATGTTTTGAAATATTCTTGAATTACTGTTTTGTTCACATGAATGATGATTTCTTATAAGTAGGTGTGCAACTACTTGTTTGGGTCTAATTTCTTTTACTAATTAATACTACTAAGTTCGTAATTTCTTGGGAACATTAATAAAGTAGCAACCAATTGTAGAGGAGGATGTTCCACTCTATTAATTGAAAATTAATTCTTGATCAAGGCTAAATCACGTATGTGTTTGTCTTGCTTGATGTTTTCCTAGTTCTCAATACTATCATCAGGTTAACTTCCTTGGTCGTAGTATAGGGGTTATTTGTTTTTTAGGGTTAAGGAAGGTTGTACTGGAACTAACTATTCAAAAGGGAAAACAGAGGAACTTGTTCCATAAGTCAAGTTGTTCCTTGAATATAAATTAATGCGTCAATGATTTTACGAAGTTCCATGGCTGGAATCTAACTATCTACTGAGAATGTTTTCTCCATAGGTGTTTGATCTTTAGTTAAAACCCCTTTTATTTATTGTTCCTTTAGTTATTTTAGATCAGATTTCTCATATCAAAACCCCCCCAATCGTGTTACTCTTGTGGAACTTGGATCAGGTAACTTGTTGCTTTAGACTTATTTTCCTCGTGGGATCGACTCTTACTTGCCCTAACTATTTGTTAAGGTGAATAACGTTTAATTTTGTGTGCACTTCGACAACACACCATATCCCATTCAAGGTAACTCCATCTTCTTCATGAAATTTTAGACGAGAATCCTAAGAAATGTTACATGTGGTGAACAAGGGGATGGAAAGAGATTGGCACAAACCAAATTGTCTGGCTACCATATGTGGATTATAGGCTTTAAAACCAAAGTGTTCTACTTCTCCTGCAAGCAAATCTCTGGAAGCTAACACAGAACACCAAAAAGAGGAGTCCTCATCAAAGGTTATCCTCATGCCTACTGTTTTAAGCCACTTTCGAGTTGCATCAAAGACCCAGATACTATTAGGATCCTAATTATCCTTCTGGCTCATTATGTACTAGCTAAAAGGTAAAGGGTCTAACTCTAAAAGACAATGCACAATGAGATTGGGTTCAGGAACTTTTTAGTGGTCAAAATAGTTGAAGCATATTTCTACATATGAGCAACAATCCACTTTTAAATTTTTCTCCATACAATCAAGCTGTGATACATACAAAACTGTCTTAGCCGCCATCTCTTTCTTAACCTCTTCTCTCCATACACAAAGTAGTGAAGAGATGACTCAAACAGGTGACCAACATTAAAGGTCCACCTAAACTCTATAAGCTATGACCTTCGTTAAGAGCTTCCCTACATCTAAATAGACATCTTTACAAATGTCCTAATAAGAGTAGACCTAGCGCTACTGTACAAAAGATTTATTATGGGAAATTTTCACTGCAAGTGGCAATAATAGTGCAAAAATGCCACCAGATTTGCACATCATTAACCAAGTAAGCACGTGCGTGTGTGCGTGTGCGTGTGCAGCATCACCCACCACCAAGCCCAGCATGCGTGGCTCGCTAGCAGCACGCATGCTAGGCCTTGCGTGCATGAGGGGCTGGCTAGCATGGCTGTGCGTAGCAGCATGTGTGTGCGAGGGATTGCGTGGGAGTGCTGGCACAGCATAACATGCTAGCACAGCACAGCACTAGCACGCAGCACCAGCGACAAGCATCGCCCAGCACCAGCATGCACTGCTTGGCTGGGGATGCAAGGCTGCTGGCTGGTGCTAACTGGCAGCGCTAGATGGCACGTTAGCTGGCAGCTAGCACAGCCCTCCTTGAAGCCGGTTTGTGTGTGGTTGTGGGGACCAAGCAAAGCCTTGGGGAGCAAGGCAATGGTCCCCCCCACCTAACCTTGGGCATGACTCATTAGCCCCTAATTGCGCCACTTGTCGATTAGTGATTGATTTAATTATTTATTTAATTTGGAATTAAATAAATTATTGAATTTACCAACTCTCCCACATTGGTGAGAGATTGGAAATCAATGGTCCATTTCCCTATAAATACCAAGGCATAGGTATTGGCAATGGATACACTTAAGTAGAATTGAAAAGGCAACTCTTGATTTGAGTAAACCTTGAATTCGTAAAACTCTTAGTTTTATTTGTCCGGGCCTCGACTAACCTTCGAGGCTTAGGACGCTCGGGTCGGGTTCGAGGGTACGATCCCGTCGGAAGCCTCATATTTTCGGGGTTCAAGTAAGAGCTCATAGTTGAGCGAAGCACGCGTCAAAGGTATAATCTTTTATCCTTTATTATTCTTTTAATTATGTTTTGCTTGTTAATTGCATTTATTATGGGGGCGGGTTTTGGCGGGTTTCATTCCGCGTAGTGTGGGTCACTACGAAACCCAACAGCGGTATCAGAGCCACGCTCCTTTTAATTTTTGCAATTATTGATTAATTACGTTGTTTTAAAGTAAGATTTAAATTTTGGTTTTGCTTTTCTAATTAGATTAGAAGCTCGTTTTAATTAATTTTAAAACTCGTATTTTTATCGATTTAGCTGTCGAACCCAAATTTTGGCTCAAAAATAGTGATTTTTGTGTGGAATCGACATTCTGAACAGAATCCACCCTTTTTGAGGGCTGTCCAGAAGCCAAAATTCGAACCAGAAACCCATGTTGGGTTTTTTTTTCATTTTTCAACGAAAATTTTAAATCTTATTAAGCCTTGATTAATGAAAGCATTACAAGGATAGATTAAATGCATTATTGCATTCCTAATCTACTGCTATTTTAATTATCCTTGAGCATAATTATGGAGTTTTAATTAGTGCTTGAGTTGATATGTTATTTTTTCACACAATCTTGATTTTTCACAATTATGCAAATAATTGCATTAATGTGTGAATGTTTGATGTGAATGTGCAATTTTAAGTTCCCAAGTATGTTAAAGTTCTAATCTTTAAAGGTTTAAATGATTGGAACTCTAACCCTAAATTCCATATTGAACAAAGTTTGGATTTTTCATTTTGGTTGATTAAAATCCATGAAGTTCAAATACTTATGAGTAAAATTTTGATTAATCTTCATATTGGAAGATGTAATCTTGTTATTTTACACAAGTATGAAAGTTGGAAAATTTTTATCATTAGATGGTTAATTTATTTTTCGAACTCCCATTTGTCAAATCCATTATTAATTTGCATTTTGGTTAAATTAATTATGGATGTAGCCCTTTAATTTTTTTGCATCAAGTTAGACCTAAAAATTGATGCAAAGAATGGTTCTTGAATAATTTAGGCTTGTACACAATTAAAATTGAATTTATTTAAGTTAGACTTGTTATATTTTCACTTTGCTCTAAAATTGAATTTATTTAAGTTAGACTTGTACATGTGGCTGCCTTGATGCACATGGTGGTGCTCCCAGCTCGCTGTGTTGCTGCTGTGTGGGGAGCAAGCATAGTGCACCAAGCGTGCTGCTGTGTGTGGTGTGTGGTTGTTTGGCACTGCTCGCAAGTGCTGCTAGGCAGCGAGGCAGCAAGCCACAGTAGGCCGGTCACACCTGCCAGCACACATGCGCGCATGCTAGCATGCAAGCATGATAAGTGCTGGTGCTAGCAGGCGCAGCAATGCCTTGCTAGGCAGGTTGCCTGCGCCCAAGCACATCACAGCCGCAGCCATGATGCTAGGAATTCGGTTTTGTGTGGGGTGTTTTTGGATGCATGGGCTATGTATTTTGCAAAATTTTGCCGTTTTAAATAATTTATGTGATTATTCTAACAAGGTTAGACCTCGATTTTTCCGGCTTTCGCAAAATTTTGATTTTGACAAATTATGGGTTATGCCGACTTAATTAATCGGATTAATTAAGTATGGATGCGGAATTTAGTGGGAGCTTAGTTGATTACTTGAGCAATTTGCTTTTAGAAATAATGGATTAAACAACTTTGACTAGTTTTAATTAGGCGCGTTAATCGGATTAACCACCTAAGTTAGTTACTAGTTTTGCGTGTTTAATTATGTATTTCGTAATATGCATGGGCCATTCACAAATAGTGAATGGGTGAATGAAAGATTGTTTTCAAAACAGGTTATTGAAAATGGCAACTAGTGGGACCCGACTAGGATAGAAAATACGGACTGCGTTCCGTTATGTATTTTTGTAAATCTAAATACGGTCTGCGAACCGTTAAGTATTTTTGTACTTTAGATTAATCTTAGTCGTACTAGCTAGTTATTTTATTTTGGCAAAGACGCCTCAAGACGGCGTTTCGATGAAGACGAGCCAAGATGAAGACCCATGGAAATTGATGATTTCAAGGGGTCATGCTAGTTGCCAAATGCATCAATTTATGCTTTATATATTATTGTTATATATGAATGTTAGATGCATGTCTAGGATTTCATATGTTGCAACGATTAGTTAAGTTCACTTAAATTAAACCAACATAGAAACCCTAGGTCCCTTAATAATATTGAGCTAAAAATTTGTCGTTCCAAGAACAACACTTACCGAACTAATGCGCGTATGTGATGGGCTACGCCAAAGCGTCCCTAGGAACGTAAGGTATACTAGGTATACGAGTTGTCTTGGTTAAGCTCAACGATATCAGTAAGGAGTCCTTAGATGTCATGGAAAAAGAGATAAAATGTCAAGAATGCATTAGATGCGACATTTTATCAAACCGAGAGTAGCTTGGAGTTATTAGCAATTGGATTGCTTACCTTAAGATATTTAATGTTAAGACAAGCCAAAGCATGCTTAACCATTTCTTGATCTTTGGGATCTCGGAATCATTTTATTCTCGCCCATAAGGGACTTTTATTAATGCGTGGATAAAATGCTCAATAAGATTGAAAATATGCATGAACGCTTTTAAATTTCAACTTATTGATTTATGAATGGTTTTTCATTTCAAATTCTTTCAATTGTAGAACAATTTCTGCAAGTAACTCAAACAACAACCAAATGTGCCCTGAACTCCCCGAAAAGTTGGCCTTTTCTTTCAACTTGGTCAACTTCAAGGAATGGGAGGAGGAACTCAGGAGAACTCTCCGGAATTTTTCCTTGGAGTATACTCTTGATACTACCATTCCAAGCTTCTTTGCCAAAGGGATCATGACTGATGAGGCTCATGAAGAATGGTCTTCCAATTGCAAAAAGGTCTCACGACTTATGGCGAATTCCATCCCGTAAGATTGGAAACCCTTTCCTCATACCTTCCGGACATGTTCCTCAAAGCACTTGAGGACGTTGTTAATGTAAGAGTCACCAAGAGTGACAATGGCAACTTTGATGGACTCGTGTTTGACTTGACTAGGTCACTCTCAAACATGAGGATAAAGCCACCAAACGTGGGATGTCTTGCTAAGGAAAGGCATCGCCTTTGGACCAAGGTCTACAATGCCAAATTGAGACCTGACATGCCCCTCCGACCTCATGTGCTTGGAATGACTAGGCTCTTCAAACACATGCAGCTTTTCGGAATCTCATTGGAGGATGAGATGGCGGGGCATATCTTGCTTGCTTCGCTCCACTCGGGCTATGATGCACTTAGAGTGCATATAGCTGCAGAAAAGGAGACACGCTCCTTAATGGAGATGGTGTAATTAGTCAGCCGAGCCACCGCATGTGGAATGACCGAGAGGCCCTTAAGAGCAAGGTGAAGGGAGTTCAAGAAGGTCAAGGAGAAGATGCGTTGCTTCTATTGTGGTGGGCAAGGCCACTACAAAAGAGAATGAAAGCTCTTTAAGGAAGAAGAGGAGAGGAATGGAGCATCTGCCTCAGGTATCTTCCTAAACGCTTGTGAATTAAGCTTATCATAGGTATTAGATACCAAGTATGACTCACTTTATGTTGCCTTTTCATGGACCAAGTGAGAAGCTTATCAAGTGTTGGTGCATGGACAAGTAGACGACGAAGATGGTTCTTCGGTTGTGCTTGCATGCACTATTTTGTCTATGACATGTAATTAAACTAATCTTAGTTTTTCATGCTTTTGAACATACTATGATCTATGGTGTTGGACACCTAGGTATTTTGAATGAAAGATTTTGACAATAGTTGTTTCAAAATTGTCTTGCAAATATATGTTCAATGGAAATTGCATGTTTTTACATATGATTAGACAAAAGATGATACCAATAACTAAGACATCTAAGAATTCAACTTGGAAAGAAAATTAAAGCACTTTGATCGGATCGAGGTGGCGAATATTTGAGCCATGAATTCGACGATCACTTGAAAGAAATTGGTATTCTTTCAGAGTTTACACCTCCTGGAACTCCTCAATGGAACGGAGTATCCGAACGGAGGAATCGGACCTTGTTAGACATGGTTCGATCAATGATGGGTCTTAGTGAACTTCCTATCTCTTTCTGGGGACATGCGCTACAAACCGCGACACTAACACTGAACCGAGCTCCGTCAAAAGCTGTTGAAAAAACTCTATATGAATTATGGACTAAGAAACCTCCTAGGTTGTCTTTACTAAAGATTTGGGGATGCGAAGCATATGTCAAGCGATTAATTTCGGACAAACTTCACCCAAATCGGATAAGTGTTTCTTTGTGGGATATCCAAAAGAAACCAAAGGGTATTACTTCTACAATAAATCCAAGAACAAAGTGTTTGTTTCTCGTGATGGTGTCTTTTTGGAGAAGGATCACCTTTCCAAAATGACAAGTGGGAGGAAAATCAAACTCGACGAAGTTCGAGAGGACGAGCAACAATGTCAACCTGATAAAACTGACAATCTAAGTGCTTTGGAAGTAGCTGAGAAGATTGGTTAGAATCAAACAGACAATGTAAATGCTCAACCTATTACCCTTCGTATGTTGCAACGGCAAAGATCTCAACCAGACAGATACCTTGGTATTGTCTTAACCGATGATCAAGACATCCTAGTAATGGATGACGATGAGCCTGTGAAATACGTGTTTTATACAATGGTTTTCCCCGGTTTTACTTAGTAATTTTATATGGTTTTGAGCTCTACGGAGCCATTTCTTGCTAACAATCTCTTCTTTAGTGTATTCGATTGTTTTAGTAAGCTTTTCAGGAATATGAAGCGTTTCTAGGCAATTGGACGTGTTTTTAGTAGATTCGGAAGAGTTGATAGCCAAGAACTGCAATTTATGTAGAGTGCCCGACCGGGCATGGCTTGCCCGGGCAGACCGGGCAATGAAGAGTTCACAGGAAGAAGCCCAATTCTGAACGGTGCAACGCGCGCCCGATCGGGCAGGCTTCGCCCGGTCAGACCGGGCGATGAAGAAGTCAAGTTATGAAGATGCAATTCTGGAAACGTGTTACGCGCGCCCGACCGGGCGAGGTTCGCCCGGTCTGACCGGGCAAAGAAGGAAAACTGTCGTATTTTACGCAGCCTTCCTCCGCCCGATCGGGCGAGATCTGCCCGGTCTGACCGGGCGATGTTCAAGATTGCGCGATTTCAGCTATTTCCGAATTTCTATCTTTTGGGGGTATAAATACCCTTTTGTAATTAACTTTTAAAGTGAGTTTTTCATTAGTTTTTCTCCTTAAGCCCTAGAAAACTCTCAAGAACCCTAGTTTTATTTCCTTTAAGCAATTTCAATCTTTTAATCCCAGATTAATCAATTGTTCATCAACAATTTGAGTTCTTTCAATTGGAGTAATTGGTATTTATCTTACTTCACTCTTTTCTGATATTCACTGTTCTCTAAATATGTTTTCTTTACTGTTTCTTGTTTTTGAACTTGATTTTGATTTTATTATGATGTGTGAGTAGTTTCCTTAATCCGGGATCTTGCTAAGCTCGATTATGATTGATGTATAAAGTAGATCTTTAAATTCCCCAATAATAATCCCAATTGACATGCTTAATTGATTGTGTTTATGCCAATACTAGATTAGGAATAATTAGTATTGTTATCATCCCTTTGTTCTTATTGCAACGGAAGTTGGGTATTAACGGGATTAGGTTATTCCAATTAAGGGTTTGAAGATCATCACGGAAGTAGATGATTGAATAATTAGGAATCTAGGCATGGTGTTTAATGTCCCTTATTCGCTTGATTCCACGGAAGTAGGCTTGATAGTTAATTTGGGAAGCCATTGATAACTTGGAAGAGACCTTTGGTATTATTATTAGGGATTGCTTTTCTTCTTGTCAATTGATTTATATATTGGGGGTAGATTTATTAGTTTATCAATCATAATCGTGGTAATGCTTGATCTTGGATGCTTTAGTTTATTGATTAATATTTCCTCTAGTTAATTGTGTTATTTAATATATTAGTTGATTATTATCATCCATTATTGATTGGTGACGTGCTTAGTGATTAATTGAGTCTGATTAATTGAATGAACCATAGTCTCTTGGGATTCGATCCTTACTTGCCCTACTACACAGTTAGAAGGAATAGTTAGGTTATTTTTGTTAGGTACGCGATAAGCCTATCAAATTTTGGCGCCGTTGCCGGGGACTAACGGTTTCATATTGATTTTCCGTGATTCGTTTTTACTAAGCGTTGTTTGTTGCTTCGGCTATTGCCTCCTGTGTTTTTGATGTTCTTTGCCTAGTTCTTTGTTGTATGCAAGCACGTCGCTCAGGGTCAGACGACTTAGTGCCTCTCGATTCAGAAATTGAAGCGACTGCAAGAAGACGAAGAAGTAGAAGAAGAGCAGGTAACAGAAATATGGAAGACCAAGCAACAAAGTCTCTTTTGGAGTACGGTATCCCTGACACAACAACCGGACTCCTTTCTAGCATTGTTAGACCACCTATCACCGCTCAGAATTTTGAATTGAAACCGCAGTTTATTCAATTCATATCCAATGATTCATTTGCTGGCACACCTCTTGATTGCCCAGTGAATCATATAGATGGTTTCTTGGAAAAGTGTGACACTATGAAGCTGAATGGTGTTACAGATGATGCTCTTAGACTTCGCCTTTTTCCATTCTCATTACGGGATAGGGCGAAGGAATGGTTAAGAGATGAGGGTTCTGGTTCCTTTGATACATGGGATAAACTAGTAAAAGCTTTTCTGGTCAAGTTCTTGGGACAAGAAAAGACTGCAAGATTAAGGAACGAGCTATCCACTTTCAGGCAATCAGATGAAGAATCCTTATATGACGCATGGAGGAGATTCAAGAGATTACAGAGACAGTGCCCTCATCATGGCATACCTGAATGGATGTTAATCCAAACCTTTTATAACGGTCTAACCCATGAATTCCGGATCTATATCGACGCCGCATCTGGAGGCTCCCTTTTAACTAAAAATCCAACCGAAGCAAAGGAGCTGGTTGAGAAGATGTCAGCCAATGACAACTATCACCCAGGCGGCCGAAATAGTGTCAAGAAAGGAGGTAAATTAGATGTTGATGCTCTAACTCTTTTAACTAGTTCTGTGCAGGCACTTTCAAGCAAGTTCGATAGATTACAAACTGGATCTTCTAATAATGTGCTAGAAACTTGTCAAATGTGTAATACTCAAGGTCACATCGCACCTAATTGCCCACGAAATTCGAATGAGGTATCAATTGAGGAAGCCAATGCCTTCTACAATTCCAACCCTAAAAGACCATACGATCCCCATTCTAATACTTATAATGAAGGTTGGAAGAATCACCCAAATTTCTCATACAAAAACACCCAGGCTCAGCAAAATCCACCTCCGCCCCCACCTCGAAACAACAATTATAATCCACCTGGTTTTCAACCAAGACCACCCCTAGTACAACAACCCATGCAACCTATGCAACCACTCCCTCAAAAATCCAATCTCGAACTAATGATGGAGAACTTCATCAACACCACAAATAATTCCATCCAACAGTTACAAGCCCAGAATAAGCTCATGGAAAATCAAATAAGCCAACTTGCTCATCAAGTCGGCCAATCTTCAAAAACACCAGGTACGTTTCCTGGCCAAACAGAGCAACCACAAAAGGGGCACATGAATGCTGTAATTTTAAGGAGTGGAAAACAGTTGGAAGACCTTCCCGTAAGGGAACCATCAACGATAGATATTGAGGGAATGAGTGAAAAACAGGGGATTTTGCAAAATTCTTCTTCGCCCGGTCAGACCGGGCAATGTCCGCCCGATCGGGCGCGAGAAGCAGTCGACGAAAAACAGGGGACTGTGCGAATTTCTTCTTCGCCCGGTCAGACCGGGCAAGGTCCGCCCGATCGGGCGCAAGAAGAAATTCCAGACAAACAGAAGAACATAAGCAGCTCTTCTTCGCCCGGTCAGACCGGGCAATCACTGCCCGACCGGGCGGGAGATCCAGACAGCCTAATTCCAAGGAATGATGTTCAAGAAAAGCCACGGGAACCGATCCCACCTCTCGCCCCATACATGCCAAGAGTCCCTTTCCCACAGAGGTTAGCCCAGGCTAAGTTAGAGAAAAAGTACGGTAAATTTCTAGACATCCTTAAGAAACTTCACATTAATATACCGTTCTTGGATGCAATTTCTGAAATGCCTTCTTATGCAAAGTTTTTGAAAGACATGCTATCTAACAAGAAGAAGCTTGCAGAGAATGCTACTGTTTCTCTAACTGCAGAATGTAGTGCCATTCTGCAAAACACTCTTCCTAAGAAACTAGGTGATCCAGGCAGCTATTCAATCCCAGTGAAGCTCGGAGATATAGAGATCAATAGAGCGCTATGCGATCTTGGTGCAAGTGTAAGCCTTATGCCGCTCTCCATCTGCGAAAAGCTTCAAATGGGTGAGCTAAAGCCTACAAGGATATCTCTGCAACTTGCAGACAGGTCAGTTAAATTTCCCCTCGGTATACTTGAAGATGTTCCATTGCGAGTTGGTAAATTCTTTATTCCATGTGATTTTGTTGTTATGGAAATGGAAGAAGATGCCCATGTCCCTATTATTCTTGGTAGACCATTCTTAGCTACTGCAGGTGCAATTATTGACATGAAGAATGGGAAAATAACATTTGAAGTAGGGGATGAGAAAATGGAGTATTCATTACTGAATGCTATGGGAAATCCGTCTATGGGTGAGACTATTTGTCAAGTGGATGTCCTCGATGATCTACAACAAGAACAACTTCCCCTGATCAAAAAGGAAGATGCTCTTGAAACGGTGTTGATAGGGAGTATCCATGATGAAGATTGGGAAGTAAGGGAGTACACGAGGCTACTAGAAGACGCAAAAGCTAATCCAATCATCGCTCCAGTCAAGGAAGTCCTTAGTACATCGAGTGTTGGGGAGAGTTCGACGCCTCCCGAGGTAGAGTTGAAACCCCTTCCATCTAATCTTAAATATGCATATCTTGGTCCTAAAAATACATACCCTGTTATTGTTAATGCTGAGCTTAATAACATTGAATTAGAGAAACTTCTCGCTGTTTTAAGAAAATATAGAAATGTTATTGGGTATACCATTGATGATATCAAGGGTATTAATCCCTCTTTTTGTATGCATAAGATCATTCTTGAGGACGATCATGCCTCCTCTAGAGAACCTCAAAGAAGGCTAAATCCAACTATGATGGAGGTAGTCAAGAAAGAGGTTCTCAAATTGCTTGCTGCAGGAATAATCTACCCTATCTCAGATAGTAAGTGGGTTAGTCCTGTACAAGTAGTACCAAAGAAAGGAGGTATGACAGTTGTCAAGAATGACAAAGGCGAGCCTGTTGCCACAAGAACTGTTACAGGGTGGCGGATGTGCATTGATTACAGAAAATTAAATAAAGCCACCCGTAAAGATCATTTCCCCTTGCCTTTCATTGATCAAATGCTCGAACGATTGGCTAACCATTCCTTTTTCTGTTACTTGGATGGATATTCCGGTTTTTTTCAAATCCCCATCCGCCCTTGTGATCAGGAAAAGACTACATTCACATGTCCATATGGCACCTTCGCATATCGCAGAATGCCATTCGGACTGTGTAATGCCCCAGCCACGTTCCAACGGTGTATGATGGCTATTTTCTCAGGTCTCATAGAAAATTCTATGGAAGTTTTTATGGATGATTTTTCTGTTTATGGTTCATCTTTCGATATTTGCCTTGATAATCTAACAAAGGTGCTCCATAGATGCCAGGATGTCAATCTGATATTGAACTGGGAGAAGTGCCATTTTATGGTACAACAGGGAATCGTTTTAGGCCATGTAGTTTCAAACAAAGGGATTGAGGTGGACAAAGCCAAAGTAGAGGTAATAGAGAAACTTCCCCCTCCAAATTCTGTGAAAGAAGGAGAGCAAGTCCTTCTATTCAATTCAAGGTTGAAACTATTTCCAGGGAAACTCAGGTCAAGATGGTCGGGCCCTTTCACGGTCTACAAAGCATATCCTTATGGCACCATTGAATTATGGAACAACACCGGGGGCACCTTCAAAGTCAATGGACAAAGGGTGAAGCACTATCGAGCGGGAGATCCTATTGAAGAAAAGTCAGATATCACATTCTCTTCCTCACCACAAACTCAATGAGGATGAATACGGTCAAGCTAATGACCTTCTAAACAAGCGCTTGCGGGAGGCAACCCGATTCTTTTTGAGGAGCCGTCGAGATTCCTATGCTCTCCTTACGCTGCAATGAGGCCATTGCCGCATTTAGCTTGGGGAGTTGCTTCGTACATGTGGTACTCTCTCTCTCCTTATCTCTCTTATCTTTCTTGTTTTATTTTAGTGTAGTTATTTTAGTTTTTTTTTTTTTTTTTAAAAAAAAAAAAAAAAAAAAAAAAAAACATACAAAAAATACGATCCAATGAATAATAAATCATGCTTCCCTGTGCCCCATTCATGAAAATTGTTTTAATTCTTGGTATATGATGACGAGTATTGTGGATAGGTTAGCCATGATTTGATGTTTGATTACTTGGATGTCTTAACATGAGTCAATTTTGCCCAACTACTTGTGAATATAGTGCTTGACTAGTTGATTTGGTTAGGAATGTGTGTTAGTTCCTGGTATGTCAATGAAGTTGAGTATTGGTTTATAACTTTGAGTAATGTTTGCATGACTCATTAATATGCACATTGAGGAGGACGAAGGCATTTGTTCCTCTAGGTGGCTTTCAGACGATATTAGATACATTTGTTCCCTTCTTGCTACCCATGTTGTTGCTTGTGCCCTTTTATTGTTTATTTCGCCACATTACAAGCCTATTTAAGCCCCATTGGTTACTAGTCCCAAGCTTGGCTTGGGGGAGCTAATAGTGAGTGAGGTGAGGGAGTTGTAGTGTGCATGTAATCTGCACAATTTTGGGTGGATTTGAGAAGTTTTTATTTGTTCTTATTGTTGTGGATTGGAAAAATTGAAAATTTATTGTGCAAAGAAAAAATTCCAATGTGAGATGAAAAAAAAGGGAAAAGAAAGAGCAAAAGAAAAGAATTGTTTCAATGTTCAAGTGTTCTAATTGAAGGCTGCTCAAGAAAAAAAAGGAGAGTTCAAAGTTTGTTTGTTCACTCAAGTTCTATAATTTTATATTTTGTATATATGAGTGAAATTTTAAGTGTTGGAAATTTTTAATATAATTGGATGTTTGGTGAATTTTTGGTAGAGTTGAGTTGTGTTGGAGATGATTTGGTCATTAATTCATTTTGATCTTGGTTTTATTTATTAGGATTTTGGCTCCCTTAAGCATAGCTTTACTCTTACATTTTCCCAAATATTTCCTACCTTTTATCCTAGCCTTACATTACAAGCTTTGAAGACCTTCTGACCTTTGTGCATAGAGTTGTGTGAATGTGAAATTAGTTGTTTTCCAATGCAAAGAATGATTTGATATATTTCGAGTCGACTGCTAGGTTGAGTGCTTGTTTTCTTTAAACACACGAGTGCGTGAGTTTGGGAGGGCATTGTTCACATTTAAAGGAGTTGGATGGAGAGCGATCGAGTATATCTTTTACTCGCCACATAAATGAGAGTTGAGTGTGTGAACACTAGTCTTGAATTCTATATGCTCTTGTGGTTTGCTCTATTTGACTATTGTCAGACAGGATGAGTAGTCAGATGGATTTGATTGGTTGACTTTGATGCATAACTGTCGAGTTTACCTTTAATCGTATTTATTGATTTGAATTGCTTTTGGGGTGAAGTATTGATTTATTTATTCATTGCTTTGCTTAGGGACAAGCAAAGGTTTAGCTTGGGGGAATTTGATATACGTGTTTTATACAATGGTTTTCCCCGGTTTTACTTAGTAATTTTATATGGTTTTGAGCTCTACGGAGCCATTTCTTGCTAACAATCTCTTCTTTAGTGTATTCGATTGTTTTAGTAAGCTTTTCAGGAATATGAAGCGTTTCTAGGCAATTGGACGTGTTTTTAGTAGATTCGGAAGAGTTGATAGCCAAGAACTGCAATTTATGTGGAGTGCCCGACCGGGCATGGCTTGCCCGGGCAGACCGGGCAATGAAGAGTTCACAGGAAGAAGCCCAATTCTGAACGGTGCAACGCGTGCCCGATCGGGCAGGCTTCGCCCGGTCAGACCGGGCGATGAAGAAGTCAAGTTATGAAGATGCAATTCTGGAAACGTGTTACGCGCGCCCGACCGGGCGAGGCTCGCCCGGTCTGACCGGGCAAAGAAGGAAAACTGTCGTATTTTACGCAGCTTTCCTCCGCCCGATCGGGCGAGGTTTGCCCGGTCTGACCGGGCGATGTTCAAGATTGCGCGATTTCAGCTATTTCCGAATTTCTATCTTTTGAGGGTATAAATACCCTTTTGTAATTAACTTTTAAAGAGAGTTTTTCATTAGTTTTTCTCCTTAAGCCCTAGAAAACTCTCAAGAACCCTAGTTTTATTTCCTTTAAGCAATTTCAATCTTTTAATCCCAGATTAATCAATTGTTCATCAACAATTTGAGTTCTTTCAATTGGAGTAATTGGTATTTATCTTACTTCACTCTTTTCTGATATTCACTGTTCTCTAAATATGTTTTCTTTACTGTTTCTTGTTTTTGAACTTGATTTTGATTTTATTATGATGTGTGAGTAGTTTCCTTAATCCGGGATCTTGCTAAGCCCGATTATGATTGATGTATAAAGTAGATCTTTAAATTCCCCAATAATAATCCCAATTGACATGCTTAATTGATTGTGTTTATGCCAATACTAGATTAGGAATAATTAGTATTGTTATCATCCCTTTGTTCTTATTGCAACGGAAGTTGGGTATTAACGGGATTAGGTTATTCCAATTAAGGGTTTGAAGATCATCACGGAAGTAGATGATTGAATAATTAGGAATCTAGGCATGGTGTTTAATGTCCCTTATTCGCTTGATTCCACGGAAGTAGGCTTGATAGTTAATTTGGGAAGCCATTGATAACTTGGAAGAGACCTTTGGTATTATTATTAGGGATTGCTTTTCTTCTTGTCAATTGATTTATATATTGGGGGTAGATTTATTAGTTTATCAATCATAATCGTGGTAATGCTTGATCTTGGATGCTTTAGTTTATTGATTAATATTTCCTCTAGTTAATTGTGTTATTTAATATATTAGTTGATTATTATCATCCATTATTGATTGGTGACGTGCTTAGTGATTAATTGAGTCTGATTAATTGAATGAACCATAGTCTCTTGGGATTCGATCCTTACTTGCCCTACTACACAGTTAGAAGGAATAGTTAGGTTATTTTTGTTAGGTACGCGATAAGCCTATCAGTCCTGAACTATGACTGGATATTCGGGGATGAAAGTACAAATTCAACCTAAAAGAGATTGAACTTACCCTAAATAGACCTCTACCTTGTTCTTCTCATATTCATATGCGCTTTTCGATTAACATACAATTAATATATTAATCCTAAACTTGTTTAATTTATGTTGGTTGATTATTAATGCACAAATAAATATATTATTGGCGATCACTTGAATTAAAATCATATTAGCCTAATTTAAATTATTAATTATCTTATTAAGCGTGATTTAAAGTACAAATTCCCTTTTAACCTGCAAAAGAGGGCATGATCAAGCAATAACAATAATATACCAAGCAACACAATAATATTGACACAAAAATCATCATCATAACAATCTCATCAAAGCATAATAATATTAGCAAGATCTTAGGCATGATACTCACGAGATTAATAACAAATCCTAGCATGTCATTAAATAGTAAAGATCAAAGATTTAATCCTAACATGATACTAGGAATCAATAAAGGGATCTGAACATGATACTTGGAATCAATAAAGGCATCCTAACATGATACTAGAAATTACAAAAAATAATCTAAGCATGATTTCTACATCAAAAGAATAATTAAGTAATTAAATTACTTACTTTGATGTCTCGTATTTCTTTATATCAAAACAATACACACGTTAGTTACTTCAAGAACAATATTAAATGAAACAATTGAAATAATATCAATTGAAATATGGATTTGGGACCAATCCCTCAGATTTATCAACCTTTCATGTCGAGGCCTAAGATAAATTCGAGCTTGGTTTGTGTGTCTAAGACTCGTGAATGAGGAATGGTGTATTTTGTAAAACGGTGTAGAAAGGCTTAGAAAAACTCAAGAGAGAGAGAGAGAGATGATGATTGTGGGTTTTTTGAAAATGAGGAAAATCGACCTTATTTATAGAGAAAAATTGATCGAAACAGTAAGAAAAGAGTCAAAATTTGACTCGGAGTAAAACTGGCTCCATTGCGGCGCGACGGGGTCATCGCGATGGATGGCTCTATAGCGGCGCGATGGACCTATCGTGGCGCAATAGCAGCTGTATGATTAAAAATCCGTATGGAGTCCGTCCTTATCTTTTATTGAATAAGATTTAATCCTTTTAAAACACTTGTTTTATTTGAAGTAGAATTCTTTTATCAATAATAATTATTAATCATAATCCCTTTAGAACTCAATATAACCTTCTAGATAATTCTAGAATACTATGATAAAATAAATCCTAATGAATTTAGGAATACAATCATAATTAATGGATCCTTCACATGATCATTAGGTTGCCCATAAAACCATTTTAGGCCCAGTTTAGTATTTTGACCATAACTTCCTTATTATAAGTCGAAATTGGGCTTATAATATATCGTTTGAAAGCTCTTTTCAAACCATATCCAACTGCACAATTATTTTACCCATATTATGGACCAAACTAAATTATATTAGACGTTTTTTCATAAATAGTATACGAAATGAATGATAATTGAAATACAAAATGAATTATTTATGTTAAAAAAAATTGAAAACAAAAGAATTCACGAGACTCTTAAACATTTCACCTTATTTGATATTCAATGACATGAAAAGTACTCATCAGTAGGTTTGGTTTTTGGGAAGACACAATCAGGTGTGTACACCGAGCTATCCCACATTTCAGCCACAGTAGCTCCATCTAGGTCCTATGAAATTTTGCTAATTGCTAGCTCTCTCAAAGGTTTACTTGTAGCCCACCTATGGTCCCAAAAAAGGTATTATTTCCATTACTTATTGCTACTCTCGATCCCCTTTACACAAAATCTTATCATTTTCGGTTATTCCCCATCATACATTTGACATGTTTGCTTTAGACTCGAGCATATCATATCACAACGTCCTTTACAATACTTTCTATATATATAGGACCCTAGAACATAAAGCGGTTCAGTATCGTCGACATACGCCAACCCAATTTGAAAAGAAAGGTCGAATTAGTCTGCTTAGAGGAACGTAAGTCTAGTCTACCTTGTTCCTTTAGCTTTTGAAGACATTCCCATGAAAGTAAATGAATCTTTCTCCCCCTTTTATCCCCACCACAAACAAATCTTCTAGTTCTTTTATCGATATTATCACAAACATTACACGGTAATTTAGTCGATTGCATTGCATATGAATCCATAGTAGAGATAGTGGATTTGGCAAGAGTTATTCTGCCAGCTATAGAAAGATACTTCGACATCTATCAAGTTGATCGTCTATCAATTCTCTCATATAAGTATCCAAAGTTGCCCTCGTAACTCTGCTCGTAAGCATTGGCATACCAAGGTAAGTCCCAAGGTCATTGGCCTCTTGAATCCCCAAAGCATTGCTTACAACTCTCGTGGAATCCGGACTCATATTTTGAGAAAAATACTCTTGATTTAGCAAAGCTAATTTTTTGCCCTGAAGCATTATAAAAGCATTGCAAACATTCCTTCATATTCTCGGCTTGGCAACAGTGGCTTCACTAAATAAAATAATATCATCAGTGGAGCACAAATTGTAAAGTTGTGGGCCATTTCTCATATAGGATTCCAATTATCCGCAATAATTGATTCTTCAATAATCTGATTTAAGTGCTCCATACAAAGGACAAAGAGATACTGGGAGAGGGGGGTCTCCTTGCCATATAACTCTACTTGGAGTAAAAAGCAGTCAGTTCACCATTCCATAAAACTTTCATCAACGAGGTTGTGACACACTTCATAATCACCTCAATAAATCTTTCCAGGAAACAAATTTAATACAAAGTATCACGGATGAAATCCCATCTAAGCCTAGCATAGGCTTTTTCGAAGTCAATTTTTACTACCATGAATCCCATATTGCCTTGTTTATTCTTCATTGTATAAATTAATTCCTGAACAATTACAATATTATCAGTGATCTGCCTTCCAGAAATGAAACTAGTTTGGGTACGTACAAGTAGTCAAGTGAGGCATCATAAGCTTTATCATATTAGCAATAGCTATCGTAATGAGTTTGTAAATTACATTACAAAGGCTAATAGGACGAAATTGATTAGGTAGCTCCGGATGATCAACTTTGGGAATCAACACAATAAAGGTATTATTTAAATTTGCCGGTAGACCTTTACCCTCAAGAACCTCCAACACAAGCTTAGGAACATTTTCTGTTACTAGATCCCAATGCTTTTGAAAAAATAAAGCTTGGTAGCCATCCGAATTCAGGGCCTTTAGTGATCCCATATTTTTTGCCACAAATTGAATTTCACATTTAGTGAAAGGTCTCATTTATCGCTCCCAATCACAAGAGGTAAACTCTAGGAAAATATCGTACCCAAAGGTTTTACAGCAAACTTTTCTTGTTGTTCCTTTTGAAACAAAGTTTTGAATGAAGTAGTTCACAATATTCCCTTGAACTGCTTGTTTATCATGCAACCATTGACCTTCAACAGATTCCTTTATGGAACTAATCTTGTTCCTCCAACACCTAGTAATAGTATTTAATTAAAAAAGTAGTATTAATATCCCCATCCCGTATCCATTCAACACACGATTTTTATTGATACCATAAAATTTCTTTTTGCTCCAAAATTTCATCCAATTCTTGTGTCAAGCGTGACTCTAACTTAATAAGATCTCTCGTACGTTAAATAGCTAACGCTCGTTGCACCCCAGCTAGTCTTGCCATGAGTTGACGCTTCTTTTTAAAGATGTTATGGAAGGTGTTTTTGTTTCACTCTTGCAAGTCAGTGGACAGTTGTTCTTAATGTGGGATAATAGGGGCTGTTTTATCCCTCTTTTTCTCCATAAACTCACGAAATTCTTCATTTTTTAACCAAGAGGTTTGCCTGAAATTTGAAAGGTTTATTAATGCTTAAGATTGGAGAAAAACCATTCGGTGAGATCGAAAGGGGACAATGATCATGTTGGGTGGCCGGTAAGTGTTTAATCGCAGCATTAGCAAACCAGAGACTCCAATCCCCATTGCATAAAGCTCTATCGAGGCGACGACTCTTTCAAGTATTAACATTTGTGCCTCTTGACCACGTGTGAGAGGAGTCAGAGAACTTATTTTCTAACAAGTCCACGTCCTCCACCCATTCATTAAATTTTGAAGAATGTCTATTTATTTCAGCATAACTAGTATTCCTTTCCCACACAAACCTCATATCGTTAAAATCCCCGTAAAATATCCAATGTTTATATATTATGAGTGTAGCAAACTGCTTGAGTTCCCTCCATAAATCATGACATTTAGTCGGGTCCATTAGCATATACCGTCATAAAGTACCAAGGAATCAAGGATCACAATCAACCTTTTTAATATCAAGAGTGATAAATTGACCGTGCTTCATTATGGGTTTAACCGTCACGAGTCCGATCTCCAGTAAATACAGATACTACTTGTAGACACCAAAAAAATGTCTCCCCAAAACCAAACCCGATGATGAACAACCTTTCACCGCCATTATTGGTCTAGTTGAGTAATTAATCTTGGAGTGCTTAAATCCATATTTCCATTTCATAAACCAACCCAATTTCTATCCCATTTTCCCAAACCATAACTTGTTTTCCTCTTTTCGTGCCTTTAAACCCAAAATAATTCATTTTATGTCCTTTTAAATCATTCATTTCGTGTCCTTTTATAAAAACGTTTAGTCCAGTTTATTTTGGTCCATAATCTGGGTCCAATGATTAAATAGTTGGATGGGGCTTGAAAATATCTTTCCAACGATATATTATAAGCCCAAATTCGAGTTATAACGAATAAGTTATGACCAAAATATTAAACTGAGCCTAAACCGAAATAAGCCCACCTCACCTACGACCCAATGATCATGTGGAGGGTCCAAATTATTTAATCCCATTCCTAAACCAATTAGAATTAATTAGAATCTTCTATAATTTTCTAAAATATCTTAATTATTCTTTTTGAAAAGATAAGATTAAAGAGTTTGAAATTGAATAAAACTTTTCTTTTTGAAAGTCTAAATACTATTCGAATTAAAAGACTTTCAAAGATAGCCAGATATGATTTTCGTGCCTCATTGTTTTTATCCAAATCTTATATTATTGGATATCCCTTGAAATTATCTTTCTAATGATATACTATAATATTAATTCCGAGTTATAACGAAAAAGATATGATTGAAATACCAAACTCTATCCAAAACTGACACCGTCTCACTATTTAAACCATATATTTTATTATAAAAAACATTTTAAAATGTCTAATTGTATTAGAAAGTAGAATTCAAGAGATTTCTAACGATATATTATTTATCTTATTCCGATATTTGGATCAAAGATATGATAAAAACAAAAACCGCAAAAAACTGCTGTCTATCGCAAGAGTATTATTCCAATTCGAATTCTTATCTTTTCTTAATTCTTCGACCCTTATTTTTCATTATGAATAGAGGTCATATCTCCTTTTTTCAATCATCAACAAGCTTGATCACAAATCATTCTCTTCTCCCTCTTTAGCCTAAATACTAGCCATCCTATTTTCTCATAATACTTTCCCTAAGCACTCCAAGAAGTTCATACTTAACCCGAGGTTCCGTCCTTAAACCAAGGCCTGAAAGGTATAATTAACTGAGGGTTTGGACCAAATCAACTCTACTTTTAATTTAATTGTTTTAATTTGATTTATTTTATTGAAGTTACTAACAGTTTATTCATGATGTAGCAATTCAAGGAAACGTGGAAAGTGAGTAATTAATTCACTTAATTACTCTTATTATTTTATATTGCTAGTATCATGATTAGGGTTATTATTACTATTTGATTTGACTAACGCTATTATTGTTAAATTACTTCCAATATTAATGTTTATTCTATTATTATATTTATTGATCACCATATTGCATGTTAAAGGGAATATGTAATTGAAAATCATGCCTAATAAGATAATTTAGACAACCGGTTTAGGTTCCTTTTTAATCTTATTGTTTAATCAAGTGATCACGATATTTTAAAATTATGTGGTGCATTAATATTTAAACCAATTTAGCTTAATAATAGTTTGAGCAAATTGAATATTTTTTTTTGTATGCCTTTGAGATTGCGGGAATCACTTTTCACTATAAGAATCGAGTAGAGGTCGGGCGAATGTGACTCCATGACTCACTTCGTACCATCATCCCCGATCCTCCTTTCGTGGTTTCGGACCATATGGAGTTAGTAATCTCATGGAATGGGGTGTAACCTTCACGGGTCAATTGTTGTTGCCTTCGTTGTCCCTATTCGTGGTTGCCTTAAATGATCCGTGAACAGTTTACAAGTTCCTTAAAAACTTGTTGGCGGCTCCCTACTTTCCTTGTCCCTGATCGTTTTCCCTAATCGTATTATGTCAATTCCCACCTTCTATGAGTGTCAAGCATATTCACCACATGATTTTACGTAGGCGCACTTCGAACGACGCCTACACCACCACTGAAGCCTTGTGCATCCACCCTTGTGTGACCACCAAATCGAAGTAATAGTGGCAATATTTTCAGCTTGTTAACCTCCATGTGTGTTTTAATTAGGGCTAGAACATTTGGATTATGAGTAAGAATTAATTCCTTAAGGACAGAAATAAAAGGTCTATTACACGCTTCCTGTACGTTCCATACCATACAAGTAATAGGTAGAAAATCATGATTCAAATTCGGTATTTTTATCAACCATTGAACACAGGAATAGTTATTAAGGAACTTATATATGCATCCGAAATAAGGGGCATCAATCGTCTAACCTCATTTGGAATTAATAGAGCGACTATCAATTCTGATGGTTCTAGCTCCAATTCGAACCACATTTCCATCCTCACTTCCAACACGTTCATCAGGGGTTCTGCTATGCCCAAGTAAGGCATCTCCATCCTTTATCCTATGCAAAGGATTTTCTATAGTGGAATATTGAGCACTATTGCTCTCGATTCGAGAATTGTCACATTGGGGTCCATCTGATTGCTTGCTTAGTGCCTCTGAAGAATCCTTTGTGTTTACTAGTTTTTGAATGGCTTCTGTATTTTTTAGCTTGGAAAACAAAAAGATTATTTTCCTTTCTATCTCTTGACCTTTTAGAGAAACCCTCTTCAATAACCACAATTGAATTTGCTGCGAAACTATTCTGGAGTGGGGTCACTTGGATGACTCTTTTTTGGTAAATTACCTCTGCTTTATTTTAACCAAAATTATTATCTTTTTTTTCCTAGCTATTTTTCCCAAGAATAAAGGAAACATAATCTTTTTTGCTACTAGAAATATTTTCCAACAATATTTTGAGATACTTTTTGAGAATTATCCCCTAAGTTGATCGTTTCCACACCTAACTCAAGATAAAGATTTGGTAGCTGGCATCATATCTTTTGAAGATAAATCTTCTAGATTTAGCACAGCATCCACATCTTCAGCTTTGGGATTTCATTGATTTAAGGCTTCAAAACGGGAACTGATATCAATTCCATCGGGCTACCTCCAGCTTTCTTGTTATTTGTTTCCTTAATTTTCCCCTGTTTTGTCTTTGCATAGGATCTTTCCCGTATTTTAGGCTCCTCATGGCCTCGGGTTTCTCTTCCGAATCGGTTTCTTAACCAACATCCAAGACCCATAGTCTTGTTCCCTTCAGGGTTGGGAGCTTGCTTTGGAGTTTCTTCTCTATGATCTTGGTCAATTTGAGAATTCATCTCCACAACCAGCATGTCATCATAATTAGGATTTTTCGATGCACATTGGTCTTCAACATGGCCTAACTTGCCACATTTATAGAAAATCATCTTAATACCTTCATATTAGATTCTCCAAATTCTACCCTTTAGCCAAAGCTTTGATAGTAGCGATTTTGTAAGGTTAATCTCAAAACTCAGTCTAGTGAATTAGCCTCGTTCATCATAAGCCGTGGATTTATCAACCCGTATGACTTTGCTATTTTTGCTCCAATTTTCTTCAGGACTTCCTTATCAAAATATTCCACCGATAGGTTTAGAATTCTTACCCATGTAGTTTGAACATTCAAAGATGCCTCTTCTGGATGAAATTTGTAAACCATTTTCGAATTGTTAAAATACTTGTCATCGATTAGCCATGGTCCTTGGGTAAGCACATAACTGTAGTTGTCTTGATTGTTGAATCTAGCAATAAAATACTTGCATCCAATATCCGTAAGGGATAAATTACCTTTCAATTACCAATTCTTTTTCAAATGTTTCATGAGACCCATGAATCCCAGGCTCTCATCAAACATTCAAATTATCAAAGTACTCTTCCAGGGTTTACTCATTGCTTCTTCTCTTCTTTTGTGAGCAAAATGACTGGACACCTAACATCATCATCTAGTCTTTCTGGTGCTACATTAGACCTGGCAATCCTGACCCGACCCGAATGACCCGACCCATGACCCGAAATCGACCCGAAACCACTGACCCAAAATTGACATAAAACCCGAATCAACTCGACCCGAAGTGGAACTGACCCGACCTTGACCCAAAACCCGAAATGACCCTACCCAAAAGGACCCGACCCGAGATGACCCGACCTGAAGTTGACCTGAGACCCGAAACGACCCGACCCAAAGTTGACTCGAGACCCGAAGTTGACCCGACCCGAAAATGTCCCGACCTTTAACTTCTTTTAGTAAATAATTATATATTATAAAAAGTTTATATTATATTAGGAAATTATACATTAAAATAGACCCAACTACAACATCTTTTATGACTACATTGACTTTCATATAATAGCTAAAAAAGATGGTCAAAGTGAGATGTGTAAATAGCGCAAAATGTCAAATCGTTAAGAGTAATTTGGGACGGAGGAAGTATAAGAATAATTCAAAGAAATTTTTACAACAATGACAATGATAATAGGAGTATTAAAACTAAGATCAATAAGAGAGTGAGGTATAACTCAATTAGTTAGAGCATCCCTCTTAGTTTCAGGAGATCCTGAAAGTGATTCTCAGTCTAAACACAAAAAAAAAAAATTAAATAAATAAATAAAATAAGGTCAATAAAAGTCAAACAATTACTATAATCCATGAAAAAAATAGCCTTAATAATATAGTGAGTTTTTCGTCAAAAAAATAATAAATATATATACAGAGTTAAATTTAACCCAATGAATCACCCGAATATGACCCGACTCGAAGTTGAACCGAAAATTAGACTTGAAAATTGACCCGACCCGAACAAACCCAACCCGAAAATTAACCTGACCCAAATTGACCCGACCCAAACTTGACTCGACCCAAACTTGACCCAAAGTGTTGACCCGATACCCGACCCGACCCGATTATCAGTCGACCCGAAATCAACCCGATACCCGTAATGACCCGAACTGACCCGATAACCTTTTGACCCAAACTTGACCCGACCCAAAATGACCCATTTGCCACGTCCATGCTACATTATCCTCATAATCATCATCTTCCTCGATTAAGTCGATGGAGTTTCCTTGCCCTGCTGCTTTAATTGAATCTCTTAGGAGGTCCCGAAAAGATATACTAGGCCTCTAGCTTTGATGTTGGAAGTCAGTATGACCTATTGGTTCTTGCCTTTGAGAATTCAATTCATTCTTATTCGAAATACCAAAAATTTGGGGGAGATGGATCTTATTCCATTGATTGATTATTTATTTGATCATCCTTATTAAAAATTAAATGCGTTATTTTTCTTATTGATTTTTTTCTTGATCGATTCAGTTGATCTTGAATCTCTGGAGGAGTCGGGGTTCGCTCATTTTCTCTCATGTTTCTCTCTAATTTCATCCTTTGTTGACTGATATGCTACTTTTGTAAGCTAATATGTATATTTTTTTGGCTAATATGTTCATTCTGTTGGCTGATATGTATCTTTTATTGGCTACTATGTACCTATTGTTGGCTGATTTGATTTTATTAATGCCTGATATATATTTTCCTTTTATTGGTTGATGTGATTTTATAAATGCCTGGTATGTATATGTTTCTAATGTTGGCTGATATATTCATTTTGTTGGCTCGTGTTGATTTTATTAATGTCTGATATATATGTTCCTAATGTTGGCTGGTAAT
>NW_018742951.1:1871943-1896989 GCF_001683475.1 Chenopodium quinoa
TTAGAGAAAAAGTACGGTAAATTTCTAGACATCCTTAAGAAACTTCACATTAATATACCGTTCTTGGATGCAATTTCTGAAATGCCTTCTTATGCAAAGTTTTTTGAAAGAACATGCTATCTAACAAGAAGAAGCTTGCAGAGAATGCTACTGTTTCTCTAACTGCAGAATGTAGTGCCATTCTGCAAAAACACTCTTCCTAAGAAACTAGGTGATCCAGGCAGCTATTCAATCCCAGTGAAGCTCGGAGATATAGAGATCAATAGAGGCTATGCGATCTTGGTGCAAGTGTAAGCCTTATGCCGCTCTCCATCTGCGAAAAGCTTCAAATGGGTGAGCTAAAGCCTACAAGGATATCTCTGCAACTTGCAGACAGGTCAGTTAAATTTCCCCTCGGTATACTTGAAGATGTTCCATTGCGAGTTGGTAAATTCTTTATTCCATGTGATTTTGTTGTTATGGAAATGGAAGAAGATGCCCATGTCCCTATTATTCTTGGTAGACCATTCTTAGCTACTGCAGGTGCAATTATTGACATGAAGAATGGGAAAATAACATTTGAAGTAGGGATGAGAAAATGGAGTATTCATTACTGAATGCTATGGGAAATCCGTCTATGGGTGAGACTATTTGTCAAGTGGATGTCCTCGATGATCTACAACAAGAACAACTTCCCCTGATCAAAAAGGAAGATGCTCTTGAAACGGTGTTGATAGGGAGTATCCATGATGAAGATTGGGAAGTAAGGGAGTACACCGAGGCTACTAGAAGACGCAAAAGCTAATCCAATCATCGCTCCAGTCAAGGAAGTCCTTAGTACATCGAGTGTTGGGGAGAGTTCGACGCCTCCCGAGGTAGAGTTGAAACCCCTTCCATCTAATCTTAAATATGCATATCTTGGTCCTAAAAAAATACATACCCTGTTATTGTTAATGCTGAGCTTAATAACATTGAATTAGAGAAACTTCTCGCTGTTTTAAGAAAATATAGAAATGTTATTGGGTATACCATTGATGATATCAAGGGTATTAATCCCTCTTTTTTGTATGCATAAGATCATTCTTGAGGACGATCATGCCTCCTCTAGAGAACCTCAAAGAAGGCTAAATCCAACTATGATGGAGGTAGTCAAGAAAGAGGTTCTCAAATTGCTTGCTGCAGAATAATCTACCCTATCTCAGATAGTAAGTGGGTTTAGTCCTGTACAAGTAGTACCAAAGAAAGGAGGTATGACAGTTGTCAAGAATGACAAAGGCGAGCCTGTTGCCACAAAGAACTGTTACAGGGTGGCGGATGTGCATTGATTACAGAAAATTAAATAAAGCCACCCGTAAAGATCATTTCCCCTTGCCTTTCATTGATCAAATGCTCGAACGATTGGCTAACCATTCCTTTTTCTGTTACTTGGATGGATATTCCGGTTTTTTTCAAATCCCCATCCGCCCTTGTGATCAGGAAAAGACTACATTCACATGTCCATATGGCACCTTCGCATATCGCAGAATGCCATTCGGACTGTGTAATGCCCCAGCCACGTTCCAACGGTGTATGATGGCTATTTTCTCAGGTCTCATAGAAAATTCTATGGAAGTTTTTATGGATGATTTTTCTGTTTATGGTTCATCTTTCGATATTTGCCTTGATAATCTAACAAAGGTGCTCCATAGATGCCAGGATGTCAATCTGATATTGAACTGGGAGAAGTGCCATTTTATGGTACAACAGGGAATCGTTTTAGGCCATGTAGTTTCAAACAAAGGGATTGAAGTGGACAAAGCCAAAGTAGAGGTAATAGAGAAACTTCCCCCTCCAAATTCTGTGAAAGAAGGAGAGCAAGTCCTTCTATTCAATTCAAGGTTGAAACTATTTCCAGGGAAACTCAGGTCAAGATGGTCGGGCCCTTTCACGGTCTACAAAGCATATCCTTATGGCACCATTGAATTATGGAACAACACCGGGGGCACCTTCAAAGTCAATGGACAAAGGGTGAAGCACTATCGAGCGGGAGATCCTATTGAAGAAAAGTCAGATATCACATTCTCTTCCTCACCACAAACTCAATGAGGATGAATACGGTCAAGCTAATGACCTTCTAAACAAGCGCTTGCGGGAGGCAACCCGATTCTTTTTGAGGAGCCGTCGAGATTCCTATGCTCTCCTTACGCTGCAATGAGGCCATTGCCGCATTTAGCTTGGGGAGTTGCTTCGTACATGTGGTACTCTCTCTCTCCTTATCTCTCTTATCTTTCTTGTTTTATTTTAGTGTAGTTATTTTAGTTTTTTTTTTTTTTTTAAAAAAAAAAAAAAAAAAAAAAAAAAAACATACAAAAAATACGATCCAATGAATAATAAATCATGCTTCCCTGTGCCCCATTCATGAAAATTGTTTTAATTCTTGGTATATGATGACGAGTATTGTGGATAGGTTAGCCATGATTTGATGTTTGATTACTTGGATGTCTTAACATGAGTCAATTTTGCCCAACTACTTGTAAATATAGTGCTTGACTAGTTGATTTGGTTAGGAATGTGTGTTAGTTCCTGGTATGTCAATGAAGTTGAGTATTGGTTTATAACTTTGAGTAATGTTTGCATGACTCATTAATATGCACATTGAGGAGGACGAAGGCATTTGTTCCTCTAGGTGGCTTTCAGACGATATTAGATACATTTGTTCCCTTCTTGCTACCCATGTTGTTGCTTGTGCCCTTTTATTGTTTATTTTGCCACATTACAAGCCTATTTAAGCCCCATTGGTTACTAGTCCCAAGCTTGGCTTGGGGAGCTAATAGTGAGTGAGGTGAGGGAGTTGTAGTGTGCATGTAATCTGCACAATTTTGGGTGGATTTGAGAAGTTTTTATTTGTTCTTATTGTTGTGGATTGAAAAAATTGAAAATTTATTGTGCAAAGAAAAAATTCCAATGTGAGATGAAAAAAAAGGGAAAAGAAAGAGCAAAAGAAAAAATTGTTTCAATGTTCAAGTGTTCTAATTGAAGGCTGCTCAAGAAAAAAAAGGAGAGTTCAAAGTTTGTTTGTTCACTCAAGTTCTATAATTTTATATTTTGTATATATGAGTGAAATTTTAAGTGTTGGAAATTTTTAATATAATTGGATGTTTGGTGAATTTTTGGTAGAGTTGAGTTGTGTTGGAGATGATTTGGTCATTAATTCATTTTGACCTTGGTTTTATTTATTAGGATTTTGGCTCCCTTAAGCATAGCTTTACTCTTACATTTTCCCAAATATTTCCTACCTTTTATCCTAGCCTTACATTACAAGCTTTGAAGACCTTCTGACCTTTGTGCATAGAGTTGTGTGAATGTGAAATTAGTTGTTTTCCAATGCAAAGAATGATTTGATATATTTCGAGTCGACTGCTAGGTTGAGTGCTTGTTTTCTTTAAACACACGAGTGCGTGAGTTTGGGAGGGCATTGTTCACATTTAAAGGAGTTGGATGGAGAGCGATCGAGTATATCTTTTACTCGCCACATAAATGAGAGTTGAGTGTGTGAACACTAGTCTTGAATTCTATATGCTCTTGTGGTTTGCTCTATTTGACTATTGTCAGACAGGATGAGTAGTCAGATGGATTTGATTGGTTGACTTTGATGCATAACTGTCGAGTTTACCTTTAATCGTATTTATTGATTTGAATTGCTTTTGGGGTGAAGTATTGATTTATTTATTCATTGCTTTGCTTAGGGACAAGCAAAGGTTTAGCTTGGGGGAATTTGATATACGTGTTTTATACAATGGTTTTCCCCGGTTTTACTTAGTAATTTTATATGGTTTTTGAGCTCTACGGAGCCATTTCTTGCTAACAATCTCTTCTTTAGTGTATTCGATTGTTTTAGTAAGCTTTTCAGGAATATGAAGCGTTTCTAGGCAATTGGACGTGTTTTTAGTAGATTCGGAAGAGTTGATAGCCAAGAACTGCAATTTATGTGGAGTGCCCGACCGGGCATGGCTTGCCCGGGCAGACCGGGCAATGAAGAGTTCACAGGAAGAAGCCCAATTCTGAACGGTGCAACGCGCGCCCGATCGGGCAGGCTTCGCCCGGTCAGACCGGGCGATGAAGAAGTCAAGTTATGAAGATGCAATTCTGGAAACGTGTTACGCGCGCCCGACCGGGCGAGGTTCGCCCGGTCTGACCGGGCAAAGAAGGAAAACTGTCGTATTTTACGCAGCCTTCCTCCGCCCGATCGGGCGAGATCTGCCCGGTCTGACCGGGCGATGTTCAAGATTGCGCGATTTCAGCTATTTCCGAATTTCTATCTTTTGGGGGTATAAATACCCTTTTGTAATTAACTTTTAAAGTGAGTTTTTCATTAGTTTTTTCTCCTTAAGCCCTAGAAAACTCTCAAGAACCCTAGTTTTATTTCCTTTAAGCAATTTCAATCTTTTAATCCCAGATTAATCAATTGTTCATCAACAATTTGAGTTCTTTCAATTGGAGTAATTGGTATTTATCTTACTTCACTCTTTTCTGATATTCACTGTTCTCTAAATATGTTTTCTTTACTGTTTGTTGTTTTTGAACTTGATTTTGATTTTATTATGATGTGTGAGTAGTTTCCTTAATCCGGGATCTTGCTAAGCTCGATTATGATTGATGTATAAAGTAGATCTTTAAATTCCCCAATAATAATCCCAATTGACATGCTTAATTGATTGTGTTTATGCCAATACTAGATTAGGAATAATTAGTATTGTTATCATCCCTTTGTTCTTATTGCAACGGAAGTTGGGTATTAACGGGATTAGGTTATTCCAATTAAGGGTTTGAAGATCATCACGGAAGTAGATGATTGAATAATTAGGAATCTAGGCATGGTGTTTAATGTCCCTTATTCGCTTGATTCCACGGAAGTAGGCTTGATAGTTAATTTGGGAAGCCATTGATAACTTGGAAGAGACCTTTGGTATTATTATTAGGGATTGCTTTTCTTCTTGTCAATTGATTTATATATTGGGGGTAGATTTATTAGTTTATCAATCATAATCGTGGTAATGCTTGATCTTGGATGCTTTAGTTTATTGATTAATATTTCCTCTAGTTAATTGTGTTATTTAATATATTAGTTGATTATTATCATCCATTATTGATTGGTGACGTGCTTAGTGATTAATTGAGTCTGATTAATTGAATGAACCATAGTCTCTTGGGATTCGATCCTTACTTGCCCTACTACACAGTTAGAAGGAATAGTTAGGTTATTTTTGTTAGGTACGCGATAAGCCTATCAGCCTGCGATATACAAACAAGCTATGACGAGCCCCGACTCTGCTAAATGGAAAGAGGCCATTAAATTCGAGATGGACTCCATGTTTGAAAATCAAGTCTGGGACTTGGTGAATTTGCCCGAGGGTTACACACCCATTGGTTGCAAATGGATCTTCAATTGAAAGACAGACAAAGATGGAAATGTATCTATATACAAGGCTAGACTGGTGGCAAAAAGTTATAGACAAGTCCACGGGATTGACTATGATGAAACCTCTTCACCGGTTGCAATGCTAAAGTCTGTCCGGATTATTCTAGCGATTACTGCATATTACGATTATGAAATATGGCAGATGGATGTCAAAACCGCCTTCCTAAATGGAATTTTGGAAGAAACTGTGTATATGACACAGCAAGAAGGTTTTGTTGATCCAAGCAACGCTGGAAAGGTTTGCAAGCTTAAGAAGTCCATTTATGGACTAAAGCAAGCCAGCAGAAGTTGGAATCTGCGATTTGATGAAGCCATCAGCAAGTTTGGTTTTATCAATAATCCAGATGAATCTTGTGTATACAAGAAGGTCAGTGGGAGTGACATCGCATTCCTAGTCCTATATGTCGATGACATACTGCTCATTGGAAACAGCACAAAATTACTTGAGTCCGTAAAGGACTGGTTGGGAAAGTGCTTTTCAATGAAGGACTTAGGAGAGGCACAATACATATTAGGCATCAAGATCTACAGGGATAGATCTAAGAGGATGATTGGATTGAGCTAGAGTACTTATATTGACAAAGTACTGGCACGATTCAACATGGAGAATGCCAAGAGAGGGCATCTACCCATGTCCCATGGCGTAACTCTCAGCAAGAAACAGTATCTGCATACACCTGTTGAGCGAGAGAGAATGGATCAGATTCCATATGCTTCGCTAATTGGGTCGATCATGTATGCCATGATATTTACCAGGCCAGATGTCTCGTATGCCTTGAGTGTTACGAGCCGATACCAATCAAACCCAGGAGAGGCGCATTGGACCGTGGCCAAGAATATCCTAAAGTACCTGAAAAGGAACAAGGATAAATTCCTGGTTTATGGTGGCCATAAAGACCTGGTTGTTGAAGGTTACACCGACGCTAGCTTCCAGACTGACAGAGACGACTTCAAGTCACAGTCAGGATACATATTCTGTCTTAATAGAAGAGCGTTTAGCTGGAAGAGTGCCAAGCAGAGCACAACTGCAGACTCTACAACTGAAGCCGAATACTTGGCTACTCAGAAGCTGCTAAGGAGGCTGTTTGGATTTGCAAGTTCATCAGTGAACTTGGTGTTGCACCCTCCATCAAGGGTCCGATAGATCTCTACTGTGACAACAATGGAGCTATCGCTCAGGCTAGAGAGCCAATAGAGCACCAGAAGGTCAAACATGTCCAAAGGCGATTTCACATGATAAGGGAATGGAAATCCGAAGGTAAAATCAGAATTTGCAAGATCAGCACGGATGATAATGTGGCCGATCCTTTGACTAAACCTTTGCCTCAAGTGAAACACAACAAGCACATTGAGGCAATAGGAATCAAGCACATCAGAGACTGGCTTTGAAAATTCCCTGTACATGTGTTTTAATTAAACTGGTTGTTTTAATGTAAGACACTGTATTAAAACCATTCATTTATGGAGTAATTAATTTTATGCAAAATTATTTCCCACTCCGTTAATATTTAATTATGGTTTAGAATTAAATAATGAGTCCATTCGATTTATGGAAATATTCAAAACAGGGTATCAAGACCATGTCTTGGATAAAGAAACACATGTTAAGTGAACATTGAATATTTAAACCGAAAATTATCCCTAATCGAGGTCATCTGACTGATGGACGATTGATGACCACCAGAGATTAGTGTGTAGTATGATTTACAGCACCGTTTCTTGTGCTGCAAGGAAATGATGGTCATAAATCATTTGCACAGGTTTCAGTTTGGAACTGCACTGGATCGACCTATGAGAGTACTTTAAGAGATTCAAAATTGTCACAAGTACATTTCTCATTATAGCTATCGGAACTCGTTTCCTCAACCATGAGTATTGTGAAGTTTTCTTGTTTGAGAACTAGTCTCTTTGATGTTGCCTAACGTCTGCCGTAACTTGGGATCATAACGGGAACACTCGGGAGATTAGGTCCTCTTAGTAAGAGAAACTTACAATGCAAGACTGGGAATGCCCCCCTATTAACAATAGAGAATATGTCTTTGTTGTTTACAAGGCCGCTCGATGAGCTAGACTGTAAAAATGCATGGCCGTGCTCAGATGGATTTTAGAAATCATCTGCTTATTGACAGTCGAACTCGGAGATCGAGAAACACTTCTGAAGGTAATAAGGATGACGATGAATCTTACCTTATAGTTCACGAAGAGACATTAAGCGACATAGGAAATGGGCTATACACTATATGCACACTGTCCGGAAGGACAAGTGGAAAATTGAAAGGAATGGTGTCCTTCCAACAAGTGTATTTTTCCAATAGAGGGTTCAGAATTATCACAGAGCTAATTCTTCAGTAAGATCAAGTGATCGGAACGCCTAGGTGGAGGCCGCTTCCGATCATTAATATCAAGGTACAATTGATATTACAGCTTAATCTTAACTAAACTCTTCGGGTTGAACCTAATCGAACCACCGATCCGAGACGATGAATTAATCCGAAGGATTTCTTGAGTAGACGGAGTTTTACGAATACAGACGTCGGATATCGAGCCTAGGGCGTCAAGACCGAGCGTCGCAAAATCACAAGCGACAAGTATGAGCATAGCCGTAGCATCGCACTAGCCTAGCCATGTGGACTGCTAGGCTAGGCTGGCTCAACATGAGCCAAGGTGCACCATGGTATGCTAGGCGCACCATGTGTGCCAAGGGTGCCTAGACGCCATCGCAGCCCTAGCACCATGCCTAGGCGCCATCGCTACCCTAGCACCATGCCTAGGCGCCATCGCAGCCCTAGCATCATGCCTAGGCGCCATCGCATCCTTAGCACCACGCACAGCACCATCGCAGTGTTAAGCACGTACGTGTGTGCGTGTGCGTGTGCAGCATCACCCAGCACCAAGCCCAGCATGCGTGGCTCGCTAGCAGCACGCATGCTAGGCCTTGCGTGCGTGAGGGGCAGGCTAGCATAGCTGTGCATAGCAGTGTGTGTGTACAAGGGATTGTGTGGGAGTGCAAGGCCAGCGCCAGCGTAACATGCTAGCACAACACAACACTAGCACGCAGCACCAGCGCCAAGCATCGCTCAGCACCAGCACGCACTGCCTAGCTGGGGATGCAAGGCTGCTGGCTGGTGCTAGCTGGCAGCGCTAGCTGGCACGCTAGCTTGCAGCTAGCACAGCCCTCCTTGAGCCGGTTTGTGTGTGGTTGTGGGGACCAAGTAAAGCCTTGGGGAGCAAGGCAATGGTCCCCCCCACGTAACCTTGGGCATGACTCATTAGCCCCTAATTGCGCCACTTGTCGATTAATGATTGATTTAATTATTTATTTAATTTGGAATTAAATAAATTATTGAATTTACCAACTCTCCCACATTGGTGAGAGATTGGAAATCAATGGTCCATTTCCCTGTAAATACCAAGGCATGGGTATTGGCAATGGATACACTTGAGTAGAATTCAAAAGGCAACTCTTGATTTGAGTAAGCCTTGAATTCGTAAAACTCTTAGTTTTATTTGTCCGGGCCTCGACTAACCTTCGAGGGTTAGGACGCTCGGGTCGGGTTTGAGGGTACGATCCCGTCGGAAGCCTCATATTTTCGGGGTTCAAGTAAGAGCTCATAGTTGAGCGAAGCACATGTCAAAGGTATAATCTTTTATCCTTTATTATGCTTTTAATTATGTTTTGCTTGTTAATTGCATTTATTATGGGGGCGAGTCTTGGCGGGTTTCATTCCGCGTAATATGGGTCACTACAAAACCGAACAGCGATACCTTGGAAGAATATGATGACGATGCAAAGTATGAGATATAGGCATTGAAGTTGATCTTGTTGCTTTTGGAAGTTGCCAGTATTTCCTTCAGAAGGTTGTGACTTCTCTTGTGTAAAGGTCCAGCGCCTTCAATCAAGCTGAACATTCTGATTTGCTTACTTTTATCATCATAAGGTTATAGACCAATAAGGAAAGCCATATCAACAAGGGTGACAGTCATGCAACCTTGGCGCATGATGAAACAGTTTAACACGGGATCCCAGAGCGATACAAGGCACATGTCAGCAATCCGTTGAATGAAATCTTGCCATACGTCACTAGACTGAGAAACCAAAAATTCTCTTCTTCTCCCATGAGGATTAGAACTTGGAAAGCCGAATAAACCAACCCTTGGCTCTCAAGTCTTATACCTAGCCTTTAATTGGATTCTGGCTAAAAATCCAATTACCATTTAGATGCAATTATTGAATGCGGCAAGGCGAGGTGCACCTTTACCAAGGATACACTTGATTAACTTGGGCTGAATTTCCTTTCGGAAACCTTGTAGAGCATCTGGAGATGAAAGGTCAAAGTGAAACCCTGGCCTTATAGAGGCAGTGCCTTTCAAAACACCTTCTTTGGTGGTCGAAGATGAAATATGCCATTGGATTTGAGCACTTCTTTTAAAGGAAGAGAAGTCATTTTGTATTTCGCAAGGTTCGAAGAATAAAGGTTAAAAGTTTTGAAGATCAGAGAGTGAATTGGTGATGAGATTGGGTAAAAGATACCTTGAAGGTTTTTATGGTTTTTCCAAGCGTTGGAGAGTTTGTTAAATTTTACCGTTTGATTTCGTTAAGACACAAAACGATTCGAATGGTTTAGCAGAGTCTTCTTAAAAAGAAATTGAATTCCCAATGTAAATTAAGTTGCGCAACCTTAAATTCAGTGTTTTAGGGCTCAATTTGTTAATTGGAAATCAAGCAACGAAAGTAAGAAATTACTAAATTACCCTTCGACAAAGCTTATCAAATAAAATGTTGATGGCTTCTATAGGGTAATTACTAGGTAATTTTCAAAAATTATATAATCTAAAAGTGATCAGAAAATTTATGTCAACTTATAAATAGAGGTTGAGATCATTAAATCACTTTTACTTGAAACACGCAAGGTGAGTCTTCTCTCTCAACAAAAATCTTTTGTCTAAAAATCCACTTCAAATCTTCTTACAAATATTTCTTTCACCATTAGTTATGGAGAGTCCAACCTCTAGCATAGCCGAGTCTCATCCCAAGGGGAAGACAATAAAAGTTAATCTAGACATAGATGAACTATCAATGGAATTCCTTGAGATAGAGAAGCTTTCCTCAGATGAGGACAGCCTAGAGCTAAAGGTGTTAGCTATAGATGACTAAGATGCTATGGAAAGGGATGCCAAAAATCTAGAAGATGTTGAGTTCCATCGCCAGGCTATATTTGGCAATGCGCATTTCGGCTTCAACCCTAATATGGTGTTAGGAGATGAGCCATTGAGGAGGAAGAAAAGCCACAAAATAAGGAGACTTGAAGGTGATCTCTCGAAGAAAAGGCGACAAAGAAAAGCAAAGAGGTCTCCACCAAGAAGCTTGAGAAGGATGATGATAATAGAGCTAGGAGATAGGTCTTATTTGTCCTCTAATATGTATGAACCAGCACACAAGTGTCCTAGAAGCCCCAATCACACTCCAGATTGATCAAAGGCTAGGGTTTTCTTGGTTCGATTTCTTTTGTCCAATTGAACTAACTTTTGGCTAAGGAGTTAAGTACTCAAACATGATGTGTTACATGTTCTTAGTTCTTCTAAAACTAAGTACTTAAGCATGTTTTTTATCATGTCTTAACTCTTTAATCTATGTTTATGTCTAATCTTGGGCTTGTTCAAATTATGTGATCAATATAAATTATAAATATTTCGTTCTTTTGATCAAGTGATACAATTAAATTGTCATAATTGTACCCAAACTAATATATTTTTTTATTTCTAGAAATTAAAATATATGGGTTGTAAATATAATTAATTTCACGACTTACTAAGTGACAGACTACCGTATGTATTGACATTTAAGTGAAAAGACACCACTAATTTCCAAATAAAAATTAAATGATCAGTAAAATTATTAACTTGAAAGTGGAAGTTACTATGCAGATTCCGTGACGGTTTAGTTCTAAATTCATTCCCTTTAATGTGATTTTTGGATAAACTACTTTCAAGAAGTTGGAGAGTTACGTGGTTTTACCACGATGTTTCGAAGTAACGGAGGATTTTAACCGTCAAGGGAGTAACGCAAGAATGATTATAAATATGAGTGGTCACTTCATCAAAAAATGTCTTCTTCACTAAGTCAATTTTATTTCTCTCTCTCTCTCTCTCTTGTGTTCTCTCTCTAAAAATTCAATATGTTAGAGTTCTTTAACCACTTCTAAAAATTTTCATTTTGAATTTACCATGAAAGATCTCTTGCATCCCATTCAAATGCTACACATCGGGCCTAATGGGGAAGTTTATGGAGTTGGCATGTTCTATGTCGACAATACACTCCATGGATCTATTGAGTACCCAAACGAGTGCCCGAATCACCATTTAGCTATGGATAGGCGCGCTAAGTGGAGAAGAAATTACAGGAACAGAAAGAGAAATCTCCTTAACAAGAGAGTTAGGAAACGATGGGGGATAGACCCGCCATTTTGGAAGATGAAGATGGACCTGTTGGGCCTAGCGCTTTTCATGTGGGTGCAAACGCTGATCTTTTGAAGAATTTCATACTTCCTAACCTGGAGATGAAAGAGGACAGGGCAAACGCCGCCTTGGTTTGCAAGGGATGGGCCAGGGAGATCAGAGCGACCTTTCCTCCCACATTTGATGGGAAATTGGAGGCGAGGACTATCCCTTACTCTAAGACGTATTACGGAGTTGAAGTTGTACAGAAGGGTAAATGCACACCTTGATGTACAAGAGCGCTTGTCAATTATGGTATGAAGGAATCTTTAAACGCCATAGGATTAATTGGCTCCTTACAGAGCCTAGAGATGATGAATTTGAGGATTATCTCGACGATCCTGAATTGCAGAATCGTGTGGCGACGCTCCAAAATTATCCAGGATATTAATTCATTAGAAGGCATCTCAATAAGTATATCGTTGTATATATTTAGCCTTTAGTTCTGTTTAAAGAGCGTACACAGTTCACAACTTATAAGTTTTGAAATGCTCTTATTTTGTAATTATTCTATTTCTATAAATATTAAGTAATGTAAATATTTTGTGATTGGTATTTGCAGATATGGACACACATGATGCTTTATATTTATGCTTAAAGAGTCATAATTTGGTTGGTTTCAAACGCCATCAACCACCCAAATTAGGGGGGCATTTGTTACACCCAAAAATTAGATTTTTGACTTTTAATTGACTTTCTTGACTTTAACCAAGTTGAGAAATCCTAGAGACAGTGAAGGGTCTTTGGGCTAGTTTGATTAAAACATAACAGCCATTGGGTTGATATCACACTAAGGCCCAATTATATATAGGTCAAATTAGAAGCCTAATCGTTGATTTTAATTTTCAAAGTAGAGTTAGCGCCAAGAAGGATAACCATACAACAGTTATAGGAGTCAGCCATAACCGCTCCATTTTGCCTATAAATAGAAGTGCAAGGACCGAAGAAAGAAGGACATCAACAAATAACTCAACAACAAGCATTTCATTTCTTTTAAGCTGTCTTCTTCGCTTTCATAGTTTCCCTTGGCTTAGTAGCCAAACGATAGTGTAGTTTATCACATAGCATGTATTGAAGATCGTTCGTATTTTCCAATTGTAGGACAATTGAGGTAACCTCTCCTTCAACTTGTACAATTGTAGACCTGACTCTATCCTTTTATTGATGGAATGCATTTGTATCTTTTGTCATATGTTTATCTACTTGTTTCTTTGAGCAATCTAACTTGTTTTACTTCTTTTGGAAAAGCTTCCTTATTTGTTTGTTTTACGTTAGCAAGGTTATCAATCTTTGAAAAAAAATAACTCGAGGGGCAAGCCCCCAATACTCTAGAACAAGATAGAGTATTTAACTTGTTGGTAAAGAGCAATATTTACCTCAACAGTTAGTAAATGAAGGAAAAGTGATTGAGGTGTTAGGATTTAGCAGTTGTTATTTGCATTATACCAATGAAAGTGTTTGGGAGAAATCTGCAATTAAAATTCAAGAATTAAAAACTTTCAAAAAATTTCATACTCCATAAGCTAATAAATATGAAATCAAATTTATTTCTTCAATCCCATATTTATTAGAATGTTGAAATTAGGTGTTGCTCAGAACGAGTTTTATTTTTTTTCTTTTTCTAACCCAATTTTCTTTCTCTCTCGTCAAATTGCTTTGCTTCTTGTCATTGTCATCGTCTTCGTCAAAGTCGATGTCAATAATAATCTTAATAGTGTATCAAGGTAAACAAAAGATTTGATATTATACATACTTGATTGAGTTTGAACAATTAGCTTCAAGCTTTAATAGAGGATAGAGGAAATAGACAAAGGAGTGAGAAGTACATGAATGCAATGAAACCAAGTGATCATAATCGTATCGTGGAAAATTACATGCAATCACGCATAACAAGTGAATTCTTCAAGGTATTCAAGCCTCCATTAATGGTGGCTGAGAAAAAAATTAAAGAGAAGAAGAGAGTAAAAGAGATACAATAAAAAGTAGGAGTAATGTCTGGTTTGTACGGTTCGTACAGGCAGACATGGTACATCCGTTCGGGAAAAAAAAAAAAAGGAAAGAACATATTACAAAAATGTAAAGAACATATAGCTAGCTAGAGTAAATTTTAAGTATCTGTATATGTAATATTAAATTTATATATTAATCTAAATATACATGAGACAATTACAAATTTATCAATTACGGGTACTTATATTATCAAATAAAAACAAGTAAAAAATTAATATAAAAACTTTATGTAATAATGCAATTAGTTCATGTTATATACATACAACATTAATTTATATGTCTATTTAACTAAATTTGTCATATTTCATAACTGATTCACAAGAAAATAATCATAAATTTGCTAGAATATGATTTAATTTTATTTTTTTTAAACAATATACTCCCTTCATTTTTATATTGTCTAGTGCAAATGGAATCTATACATGGAGTAATATTTTGAAGATAATTATATATTTCAAAACATGGTCACATGAAAGCTTTTTAGATTTCGTATCTTGATTTTTAGAATTCAAAATTGAATTTTTGAACAATTTTTTTAGATAAGTGCTTCGAGACATAGTTTATTACAATCACATTAAAAATCGTGATGGATTCTAAATGAGACAACAGATGGGAACGGAAGGAGTATATTCAATAAATTTATTGTTTGAGCATTTTAATAAAAAAAAAACTTATGTTTTCATCATGTTCAACATTTTACACTATTCACACATTAATTTAATCCGCTTTTGATTTATACGTTAAGAAATTCATAGTCATGTTAATTTTGTTAACTTCATTTCAATATATAGTTTCAAAATATCAGTGTTACATGATATATAAATAAAGATATTGGTGATAGGCGAATGTGACACATATAACATTATAAAATTTTCAATTAAAAGAGGATGGTGTAGGCTGTTAAATAGGTCATGTCATGTTCGTGTATGTTAAGCATATTGGAATTAGGTTGATCGGTACGGTTGACGTTCAACCCATTAATATAATTGGGTTGTGCGTGTTAGGTTCACGTTGGCCCAATTACATAAATGGGTCAAGCATTCTTGACCCAAACTCACTTATGCCGGGTCAAGTTATCGTGTTGTGTCAGCTTTTGCCAGCCCATGGTGGGAGTACATGCTTTCAAAAAGTCTATTAAAAAAACCTAACAGAACGAGTATAACACTAACTACTAATTTATTTTACTATACATGCTCTCTCTTATGATATCATATTGTGCTTTACTTGGAAAATAAAAAAAATATATAGATAGTAATGTGAGATGTTGGATTCGTCAAAATTTTATTTTATTATAGTTTAACTTTTATTATATTGTGAGTGGTTGAGATATGCCTAAGGGAAATCAACTTAATTTGGAAAATACTTGTGTGGATCTGGTTCACAATAATATTATTATCGACTTGATCCATACGCGTACAACGGGCATTATTTTGAACATAGTAATCGTAATTTTAACACAGTGACCTTTATATATTAAAACTTGTGTGACCTTAAATATTATTGTGACCTAAAGTGCGCATGCGTTGCCGACGTTATGTTGAACATAGTGACCCTAATTTACAAAGTGACCTTTATTATTTATGTTGACCAATATATTAAAACTTTCATTATAAAAATTAATCTATTATGAACATTAATATAATACAACGATTTTATTTTAACATAGTGGCCTTTTTTTTTATTAATAAAAGAACCACATTGTCTCTTATACATTAGTGGTTCACAATAAATTAAGGAAAAATTGTCAAAAATAATACAAACTTTCACCTATCCGCTAAAAACAAGTTGAACTTTCGATTTTTTTTAAATAATATAAACTTTGTGGGGTATCCGCTTTATACAAGATATTTTACCTACAACCTAAATGGCCAATTATTGGTTTTTTTTTTTTTTATAATTCATTTCAGAATTTAATTAACTGCTAATTAAAACTTTAACTATAGCCAATTAACAATTAAACTTATTTTAACAAACCATTCACAAAAAAAAAAAAAAAAAAAAACCAACCCTCTACACCACCAGCCCCTTTTCCCTAACCACCAACTCTTCCCCCAAACCCGACGGCGCCAGCCCAGCCACCCTGTTAATCCGCCGTCATCCTCCCCCTCCCTCGGACCACCATCATCGAAACCTCATTACCCTCCCTCGAACCACCAATAATGAAATCCCCTCCCTCCAAAATGAAAAACCATGAAAAGCCCTCCTCCGTCCCTAAAATCCTCAACCACGCCTTCCCCATCCTCAAAAACCCTAGCCTTTAGGGTTTAGGGGTGGTGTAAGCGGCAGTTGGGGGTTTTCGGTAGTGGAGAGGGTTATGTGGGTGTTTTGTAATGGGTGGGAGCTGGGGTAGGGAGAGGGAAGAGGTAGGAATGCGGGGGTCGGGTCGCCGGCACAGGGGAGGTGGCTGGTGCGCCGGCTGGAGGTCATAGGAGAGCCGCGTTGGGAAACGTATTGCCGGCAGGGTTGGGATGGGGTGGCAGGGGTTTTTTTTTTAAAATTAATTATAATAATAAATATAATTTTATATATTTTAAATATTAAAAAAAAAAATTTAAAAATAAAAATCAAATAAAATTGTCAAACCAATCAAAAAATGACATGTGTCCCATATACCTATTAATCAAGTCACCAACCGGTCATAATTTATTTAAAGCGGATGCCCTTCAAAGTTTGTATAATTCAAAAATAATTAAAAGTTCGACTTGTTTTTAGCGAAAGAGTAAAAGTTTGTATTATTTTTTACAATTTTTCCATTAATTAATATGAACCAGGTTTATTTAAGAGTTTGTAACTTGATTTATGTAACAAAGAGTCAAACAGATTAAAAACAAAAAGGAATTACGCATAAATAATTATATTATTTAATTCCAAACCATTGATTCTCTTTTGTACTTCAGTATAGAAATAACAGACAAATCTAAAAATGCCCCAAAAGAGTATATTTTTCGTAACGTATAAAATGTAGAAGTCAGTTAAAGAGTGTGTATAAATAACATAAAATCTCAAAGTTTATTTCAAAAAACAAAATATTCTCAAACATTGTAATTAAAAAAGCGTAGGATATAGTGTATATACCAACGAAATTGACACAACACGAACACGGAATTACTGAGAGAAAACAAAAAGTCGAGTCGACACGAAATCAACCCAAACAATACTCGTTTTGATAAAGTGCATTTTACATAATTTTTTGATTTAGTGAACAACACGAAATTGATAAAAGATCGTACACGAATACGACAAAAGATTTTACCGGCAATACTCAAAAGCAAAATGTTGATTTTTTTTTTTTTGTTTTTTTTTTGGTTAAAATAAACATATAAAAAGAATTACATAACTTTAATAGATTTAGTGAACAACACGAAATAGACACGAGACCAAACATGAACACATCACAAATTTTTGGCCCAACTCAAAATCAAAAGGAAGGGCTAAAGTTTTAAAATAAATAATATCAAAGTCACTAGAGTTAAAAAAAAATATAAAAAATTAACAAAGAAACAAAAGAAATTCTAAATGCTGAAAGTGTACGCTGTAAGTCAACAATTGGGATTTGGATGGAAATTTTGTCAAAACAAATCAATGTAAAATTGCCCTTTTCCACCAAGCCTATTATTCTCCATTTAGTATAACTATAGATATTGCGACCTGTTGAGAGTAAAATTAAATTAGTCAATATAATGTGAAGGTCCACACCTTACTTTTCTTCATTGTAAATTGTAATTAATGTTTGTTTGCCACCCTTTATACCTCATCTTAAGTTAGTAGCCCACAATGTAAAAGTAAATTACCTTACTATAAATAGCCATGCATTCACTTGAATAATGCACACAAATTACATTCTCTAATATTACTTTTACATTCTCTTCTTAATTCTCTACATCTCTAATATTAGTTTTACATACTCTTCTTAATTCTCTTTATATTTCATAACATGACCAGCACTTTCATTATATCAACTTTTAAAAAACTACATCCAAACCCTTGAATGTTAACAGGCTTGCTGATGCGAACAACCCAACAAATCAATCCAAATAATTATCACAAATAATAAACAGAAGTTCTGGGAGTATATCTATATACACAATCAACACTTTCTAAAACAATACTATCAATGCCTTTCCAAAAAACTATGCTAGTGGAAATGAAAAACCAGAAAACATAAATGTACATCAAACACCAGTACACCACCAAACGAAACTTAAAATTAAGCGTCTCCATAATGATCACCATCTAGCTTATCAGAGCTCAAACTTGGGGGAACAAACGATCTGTAGACTCGTTCGACATTGGGACTTTCCTTCAATTCATGGCATACAACATCCAGAGCTGCATGTTGGAAGAAGCCGTAGAATTTTTTTCTTACAGACAACAGCAAAGATTAGGGACGTTATAAGAAGTGGAAAGAGCAGGGAGTGAAGTAGAACAGCTTTAGTCCAAAGTAACCTATCATGGTAACTTGATAAAGGACTAATGCCGCAAGGAATCGTGCATGCATATGAGGCCACATCCTCCCATAGCTCTCAAATGATGGAACATAAACTTTCAGTGCCTGTCATAAAGAAGGAAAAACTTGTCAGGGATCCACTGTTAATAAGCAATCTTCCTACTTAAATATTATACAAGCAATGGTTTTGATACTATTATTGTAGTACAATCATGGTAATCAGATTCTGGTTCTCTAGTTTAACAGTGGTAGGTGTTGTATCTTGAGGGATCCACTGTTAATAAGCAATCTTCCTACTTAAATATTATACAAGCAATGGTTTTGATACTATTATTGTAGTACAATCATGGTAATCAGATTCTGGTTCTCTAGTTTAACAGTGGTAGGTGTTGTATCTTGAGGGTCTAACACGGATCAATTCAATCAATCAATCAATCAAAACCTTAATCCCATAAGTGGGGTCGGCATTTGAGATGAAATTTTAGGTGTCTGAGTAAAATAGGTTGTAAAATTCTCATGATCAAACACGGTCAATTGCTGAAGTGTAGGATTGTAAGAACATATAAATAAAAAAAATAAAAAAAGTAAAAAATAAAAATAAAAAACTGATTCCAATGGCAAGTCATTGCTTAAGTGATGCATTCAAGCAATATTTTACCTGATTTCTCAGGACAAGCCATCCAAGGCCGAAATAAACAGCACCAAAGGGAAGGATTAGGGTGCAATAACAGAGTAACAAAGGGTAATTGTGAGTATAAGCAAGTCACTAGGAACCCTTGTTGCATATCCAAAATCTCCAGGAGCCCAAGCTTCTTTCACTTCAGCTTCAGTCTTGCAAAGGTACTTCTTTTTTAGATGGAATATGATAAGGGGAATCAATCTAGACAGCTCCAGTCCATACCCTACAAAAAATCTGCACCACGGTGTAGAAACAAATCAAAATCAGAACATTATTATATATTAGTAGGCAAAGAGGTTCGATCCAGTCAATGATTTAGGTGATAAGCTCTGCTACAAATTACTACAATACTCTAAAGCTAGGATTCATGTAAAAGTTAAATGATAGCAGATGGCATAATAAGGCAAAGCATAAGCTGTTCTCGTTTTATACTACGTATTTAAATTTGTGAGAGCATTAGAGTAGCAAATCCATTACATATTTGTCAGTGTCTAAGAGTCAGTAGAAAGATGCATAAAACAAAATTTAGTAGATCTACAATTATAGTTAATTAACTTAATTTGTGAGAGCATTAGAGCAACAAACCAATTACATATTCAGATAGCTTAATCAAAAGATTAAGCAGAAAGATGGTTAAATACCAAAATTAACCAAAAAATTAAAAATTACAGATTTTTCTTAAGTTAGATGTCTGCCACCAACTGTTGGCAAGAAAAAGAAACAGCTAAAGCGGCAAAAGTAAAACAATAAAAAAAAACAAGCACTGATTTACCAGCAACTTATAAGAAAAAACTATGAGTATATAAAACTATGTACTTCACAGTCTCTATTTCCTTTTCCCATCTTTTAAGTAACAATGACCTTACGTATTCTTCATATATGTAAACATAAAACCAAACAAGAAATAGGAAACTGCATTGTTTATATGGAAAAATAGGGAAAGAAAGGCAGAAAAAAAAGGTGGAACAGAAATAGAGAAATGAAGAAGTATATCTTACTTGAGTGCCACATATGTCAAGAAAAAGGTTGCATTATCTGGAAGGCCCTTCCCAAGTAAATCAATAATTTTTGTAAAAACCAGCTTTCTCTAGATCCTTGAAATTACCAAACAAGGTTCCACCAAGGGTCACTCCAATGAATACATTAAAAACAATGAAGTAGAAATATTTGCCTGAAGCAGCTCTCACTGCATGGCTCTCTGAAGGAATACCTTCCAATTTAGTCCAAAAACATGAGTAATTTTGGGAGCAGGGCCAAAAATATTATGAGAGCAAGTTGAGGAAGATAAAGCTTCCAATACAGTTCGAATTGGAGCTATATCAACAACAGGTTTTATGAAAGGCATAAGCTTCACAAGTTTCCCCAATGTCGTAAAAGCTGAGATCATTGTTATAGGAATCATGTAAAATACTACCATTAACGCAACGGTAATGTACACAACGTACTTGCGTACTTCCCTCATGTAAAACTGGAGAGAAAGGTTACTCCAAATCAGTTGACGTGGTTCAGGAGCATCCTCTACTGTCCAAAGTGTCCTCTCATTCTGGCATGTAAATTCTGAGCAGCAGAAGCAGCAGCCACCCTGCTCGAAAAGAATACGAGTGCTGAAGAAAGCTGTTTGTCTCTTAAGGTTACTTTTTTGCTCAGTTTCCATCTTTGAGATAAGTTCATTTATCTTCTCGTTGCAGTATTCTATGGTATCCACATTCTTCCCACAAAGACCAAGGAAGCCAATGCGGTTCATTGGTCTGATTCCCTCAGGTTTATCAATTGTTTTTGATTGTGCATAAACTGTTTCAGCACGCACAAGTTGCTTTCTATATCCCTCTAACTCCTCCCACATCTTGTTGACCTGTAAAATTAGAAAAGGTCATGCCATCAGAAGTCACTAGAAATCACTTTGATTATTTGCAGTACGCTCAATAAGAAAAGGTAAGATAGATATTGCAACTAATACTAACAATTAACTTTGATTACCAATTAATTTTTGATATTTATGTAAGGTAAAAATCACTTTATAAGAATTACAGCCGTACAACTTTGTTTGAGTCTGCTACTACTACACTTCAATGCAACTACAGCAATAATAGGTACTGACCAACATATCAAACAAAGTTGTACGGCTGTAATTCTAACAAAATCAAGGTATCTTCAATAACGTATCAAGGTACGGCAATGTAGGTACTGACTAACAAAATCAAGGTCTCTTAATAATAACGCAATCATCCAAAGCTTAAGCTTTTCAAAATGGAACTCACTAACATAGCATGATCAATTTTAGAAACTATGATACAATATTATAATATTAATACTAAACATACACCTGACTCATCGTTTTTCAGTAAAAGTAAAAATATCACTAACTATTAAACTTCGTCAGAATGCAGTTTAGTAAGGATAGGAAGAACTGGAAGGAATTATTAAAACTCACCTTTGTATTGTCTGTTACTACCATGGACCTGTAAGAACGTATCTGATAAATGGCCTTGAAATACGAATTAACTTGTTCCTTCCTGGTCTCACCTTCCAGAGGAGGGGGTATATCTCTCACAAGAACGGCAAATTGTTCTGCTCTTACTTCAGATGACATCAGAGCAGTAGCCCTTATTTCAGAAACATGTTTATATGCTTCCATAAGAGAAAATATGTAACCAAAGAAATCCAGTAGACAGCAATCAAAATGTCCCCACAACCTCGGACTTTTTTTGCTGTTATAATTGAAGTCAGCTGTTTTTAGAGAGTTGCAGCAATATAGGTACTAACTATAGAGGAAATGAAATATGTAATCAATATTGTGTGGAGATAATTTCTACCAAATGCTATACTTACTTCAATGTGACCCATGGAGAACTTATCAAGCTCACTGAAATGTTCCATTGCTTGGTGGTGTTATTGCTGTCTGAACACTGTGATCAGTGATGGAAAGAGGCAAAAGTGATGGAAGCAACACAATGCCAGCCAAAACCATCATTGAGAAAGCTGAAAAACAAGGACATCAACATCAGTAGGTTAGCAGTAGCATCAAGATTATCTCTTGAAACTTCAAGCAAGTGGATATGAACTCAGTACAAATAGAATTGGCAAATGATAATAAATACATCTAATTTGATAGTCAGTCCATTAGACTGGCCATTTAATCAATTACACATATGCATATTGGTAATGATGAAGCAGAATTAGTGATAATGAAATTGAATTTTGTAAAATACACCAATATCATCTGAACAAAAGATTATAAATAAAGCAGTCAATTTAATGAATAGGTCACTCAGACTGATCAGCTAATCAATTCCACGGCTCCACCTATGCCTACCAATATGAGAAATGAGTATTGATTATAATATTGAATTGTAAAACACAGCATATATTTGTGAGCAAAAAATGTTGTCACTCGATTTGTGATAATAAGGCGGAAAGAGAGTTGTCCTTAACAGATCAATTACTTCAAAGTTCTCCAGTTCTAATAAACCTTAGTTGTCAATTGTCTAATAACCAACCTTATTGGTCACTTGTCGTTCTTATTGAGACTTGAGTCTTAATTCATTAGGTTCTTAACTAGCTATAACTTCATAAACAAGAACTTCTATATAAGTCAAGCTTTTTCCATATAAGTTTTGTTTATGGTTTGATATTCACTTAAGAAGGCCGGTACCAGTTTGTATCAGCGTCCAAAATTAATACCTACTGGCCTACTGCACTGCAGCAAGTCTGTAGCAGCTACTACATGCCTCTAAAGTTAGCTGCAAGCTCCTGACAACAGCAGCTTTAGCAACTTATGTAAGCTATTCTCAGCAAGCTTAAGCACCTATTGAAGCAGGAGCAACTACAGAAGCTACAAGCAACCCTAGCAGAAGCTAAGAACCTATGGCAGCAGTGCATCACAGCAGCTAAACAGGGCCTACGCAAGCATCAGCGCCAGCAGCTACCATCAAGGAATTATTATTGGGGAGCCCCTATGTAAGATGACACCAGTTTGCATTTAAAAAAAAAAATTAAAAAAGAAAAGACGACACCAGTTTGTATCTGAGCCCAAAGTTTATACCTACAGGCCTACTGCACTGCAGTAAGTCTGCAGCAGCAATTAAGTGCCTCTAAAGTTAGCTGTAAGCACCTGGCAACAGCAGAACAGCAGCAGCTCATGCGAGCTGAATTTCATGCAGCTGTGGCAACTCTTAAGCACCTGTTGAAGCACAAGCAACCACAGCAGCAACAAGCAACCATTGCAGAAGCTAAGCACCTAAAGCAGCAGTGCATCACAGCAACTAAGCTGGGTGCCTGTGCGTGCATCAGTGCCAGCAGCTAGCATCAATGGATATTCACATCACGGAGATCTTGTTTTAATCGTCCCAAAAGTGTTTTAAAATTATGAAATTATTATAATAATTGCTAATTGAAAACATTAATGGTCAAAGACAAGCATTGATAATATATTCCCTCTTTTTTATTAGGTGAAACGTTCCTTCTAGGCACATATGCTAATTCAAAACATTGGCCAACAATATCATTGATTATCAACAACAACAACAAAACCGTATTCCCAAAATGATTTGGCCAATAGTATCTTTGATTATCATTAAGTAAAACTTATAACAATTGAATATTAAATAAACTATATGATTCCAACTGTTACTGGCAAAATAATATCAAATAATTCCAACTCACGTTTCTCGTTAAACTTCCAACATAAAAATACAAGTATATTACCTAATTCTATTCATATGACAAGTTAGGAAATATAATCTTTGCCAATATGATAGAATTAGCTTCATCTCAACAAATACCTACAAAACTATATTTTTTCAAATATATAAATCACTAACATAGTCAAATTAGTTTAGTAAACAAGTCAAAACGTTTTCCCTTCAAAAAAAAAAAGAAAAAAAGGGAAAAAAAAAAAAGGTACAGATGGAGTATTAAATATAAAAATAATTCAGCTAAGTTTGAGCAGGGCAAAACTGTATCTTAGCTGGCTTTTTTTTTTTTTTTTTCTTTTTGAAAAGTTTCTAAGCTGTCTTTAAATTATTACAAAGTATTGAAATGCACTTTACTCGAATTCAATAATTAGCTTGCTTGTGACTGAAGTAATTTTTCTAAAATACAGCAAAACTGCTAAACCAAACATAAACAAATCTTTAACACCGAAACTTGAAGCCGGCTTTGACATAAAAATTGAAAATTGCACATTTATCAAAACAAATAAGACAATCATACTAATACACATTATTAATTTCTTAAATAATCTTTTGGCAAATAAAACAAACTGGGTTATAACTATCTAATACCCAATATATTCATTCATAACAAAAATTAAAAAAAATTAAAAATTAATAATTATGTAGTACAACTCCTTCAAGAATAATTGTCAATAATTCCAACCAGTCTGTAATTGGCAATTTACAGGGTATTTAAATATACATAAATTAAGAAAGAAAACAAACAAAAAAAACCCATTAAAAAAATACTAAAAAAAAAATCATACCAGTTGAAAGGAAGACGAAATAGACAGCAGTATCAACACCAGAAACAGCAATAATATCATTTTCAGATGAAGAAATTGCTTCTTTGATCCACGAAATCGGGTTCCGGGTTCTAGAACTCGGTTCCATACCCTTAAGAATACGATTCGGGAAGTATATTTCATGGTTTCCGGGTTTACCCGAAAGCCAAGTAAACAACAACATCAAAATCACAAAATGATGAAAGAAGTTCCTAAAGATGTTAGAAACGACGCAAACTCCATTTTCTCAGACCTTTTTTTTTTTTTTTTTTTTTCTGGGTTTGTGCTAGAAGTTAAAGATACTATGATAGTAGTACTAGTACTAGAGAAAAGTTGGCATTTACTCAAAACTGTGTAGATTACGTGTTAATGGAAAGATAGAGAGCGTCGCTTTCTGCAATCAATTGCAAGAGAAAGCGTCGAAAGATTGAGACATTTCTTTTATGTAGAAAAATGACCGTTGATTTTAGGAGGTGAGGAA